>NW_027212435.1:0-45732 GCF_947461875.1 Haliaeetus albicilla | reverse complement strand
GGGGGGGGTCCCAGGGGTTCATGGGGAGGGTCGCAGGGGTTCAGGAGGGCTCCCAGGGTCTGGGGGGGCCCTAGGGGAGTTGAGGAGCAGCGGGGAGGGCTGGGGGTCTCCGGGGGGGTCCCGGGGGTCCCCGCTGAGCAGTGGGCGCAGGCGGCGAGCGTGCAGGGGGGTCCCAGGGGTTCACGGGGGGGGTCCCAGGGGTTCATGGGGGGGTCCCAGGTACTCATGGGGTGTCCCAGGTGTTCACAGGGGGGTCCCAGGGGTTCATGGGGGGGGTCCCAGGGGTGCAGTGGGGTTCCAGGGCTTCCTGGGGGGGGGTCCCAGGTGTTCATAGGGTCTCCCAGGGGTTCACAGGGGGGTCCCAGGGGTTCACGGGGGGGGTCCTAGGGGTTCATGGGGGCGTCCCAGGGGTTCATGGGGTGTCCCAGGGGTTCACGGGGGGTCCCAGGGGTTCATGGGGGCGTCCCAGGGGTTCATGGGGTGTCCCAGGGGTTCACGGGGGGGTCCCAGGTGTTCACAGGGGGTGTCCCAGGGGTTCATGGGGTGTCCCAGGGGTTCACGGGGGGTCCCAGGTGTTCACGGGGGGGGTCCCAGGGGTTCATGGGGAGGGTCGCAGGGGTTCAGGAGGGCTCCCAGGGTCTGGGGGGGCCCTGGGGGAGTTGGGGAGCGGCGGGGAGGGCTGGGGGTCTCCGGGGGGGTCCCGGGGGTCCCCGCTGAGCGGTGGGCGCAGGCGGTGAGTGTGCAGGGGGGTCCCAGGGGTTCACGGGGGGGGTCGCAGGGGTTCATGGGGGGGTCCCAGGTACTCATGGGGTGTCCCAGGTGTTCATGGGGGGGTCCCAGGGGTTCATGGGGGGGGTCCCAGGGGTGCAGTGGGGTTCCAGGGGTTCCTGGGGGGGGGTCCCAGGTGTTCATAGGGTCTCCCAGGGGTTCACAGGGGGGTCCCAGGGGTTCACGGGGGGGTCCCAGGTGTTCACAGGGGGTGTCCCAGGTGTTCATAGGGTCTCCCAGGGGTTCACAGGGGTGTCCCAGGGGTTCACGGGGGGGGTCCTAGGGGTTCATGGGGGTGTCCCAGGTGTTCACGGGGGGGTCCCAGGGGTTCATGGGGGGGGTCCCAGGGGTGCAGTGGAGTTCCAGGGCTTCCTGGGGGGGGGTCCCAGGTGTTCATAGGGTCTCCCAGGGGTTCACAGGGGGGTCCCAGGGGTTCACGGGGGGGTCCCAGGTGTTCACAGGGGGTGTCCCAGGTGTTCATAGGGTCTCCCAGGGGTTCACAGGGGTGTCCCAGGGGTTCACGGGGGGGGTCCTAGGGGTTCATGGGGGTGTCCCAGGGGTTCACGGGGGGTCCCAGGGGTTCACGGGGTGTCCCAGGTGTTCACGGGGAGGGTCGCAGGGGTTCAGGAGGGCTCCCAGGGTCTGGGGGGGCCCTGGGGGAGTTGGGGAGCGGCGGGGAGGGCTGGGGGTCTCCGGGGGGGTCCCGGGGGCCCCCGCTGAGCGGTGGGCGCAGGCGGCGAGCGTGGCCGCGGCCGACCTTCTCCATGAGGAGCGGGGGAAGATGCCGGCGTCGCCCGCGGTCCTGCTGCTGCTGGTGGCCGCCTTCGCCCCCCGGAGCCGCCAGGGCCTGGCCTCCCTCCGCATGGGTGAGGGGCACGGGGGGGGCACGGGCACGGGGGGGGACGGGGGCAGTTAGGGGGGCACGGGGGGCATGGAGGGAACGGGGGCGTGGGGGGATATATGGGGACATGGGGGGACTTATGGGGTCGTGGGGGTCATGGGGGTCATGGAGGGTATGGGGGGACACGGGGAGATGGGGGGCATGGGGGGGTCATGGGGACATAAGGCGTGGGGGACATGGGGGGACATGGGGGTCATGGAGGGTACAGGGGTCATGGGGAGTCATGGAGGGACATATGGGGTCATGGGGGTCATGGAGGGTCATGGAGGGTATGGGGGGACACGGGGAGATGGGGGGGCATGGGGGGGTCATGGGGACATAAGGCGTGGGGGACATGGGGGGACATGGGGGTCATGGAGGGTACAGGGGTCATGGGGAGTCATGGAGGGGATGGGGGTCATGGGGGGTCGGGGGAGATGGGGGTCATGGGGGGACATATGGGGTCATGGGGGTCATGGGGGGTCATGGAGGGTATGGGGGGAGATGGGGGGCATGGGGGGGTCATGGGGACATAAGGCGTGGGGGACATGGGGGGACATGGGGGTCATGGAGGGTACAGGGGTCATGGGGAGTCATGGAGGGGATGGGGGTCATGGGGGGTCAGGGGGAGATGGGGTCATGGGGGGACATATGGGGTCATGGGGTCATGGGGGTCATGGAGGGTATGGGGGGACACGGGGAGATGGGGGCATGGGGGGGTCATGGGGACATAAGGCGTGGGGGACATGGGGGGACATGGGGGTCATGGAGGGTACAGGGGTCATGGGGAGTCATGGAGGGACATATGGGGTCATGGGGGTCATGGAGGGTCATGGAGGGTATGGGGGGACACGGGAGATGGGGGGGCATGGGGGGGTCATGGGGACATAAGGCGTGGGGGACATGGGGGGACATGGGGGTCATGGAGGGTACAGGGGTCATGGGGAGTCATGGAGGGGATGGGGGTCATGGGGGGTCGGGGGAGATGGGGTCATGGGGGGACATATGGGGTCATGGGGGGTATGGGGGTCATGGAGGGTACGGGGGTCATGGGGAGTCATGGAGGGGACGGGGGTCAGGGGGAGATGGGGTCATGGGGGGTCATGGGGGGACATATGGGGTCATGGGGGGTCATGGGGACATGTGGGGACATGGGGGTCATGGAGGGTACGGGGGCGTGGGGGGATATATGGGGACATGGGGGGACTTATGGGGTCATGGAGGGTATGGGAGGACATACGGGGTCATGGGGAGATGGGGGGCATGGGGGGGTCATGGGGGGACATAAGGCGTGGGGGACATGGGGATATATGGGGTCACAGGGGGTATGGGGACATGGGGGCATATGGGGACATGGGGGGTCATGGGGGTACAGGGGTCATGGGGGGTCATGGAGGGTATGGGGGGGCATGGGGAGATGGGGGCATGGGGGGGCATAAGGCGTGGGGGACATGGGGGACATATGGGGTCATGGGGGGTATGGGGACATGGGGGGGCATATGGGGACATGGGGGGACTTATGGAGTCATGGGGGGACATGGAAGTTACAGGGGGACATATGGGGTCATGGGGGGTCATGGGGAGATGGGGGCATAGGGGTCGTGTGGGGACATGGGGGTCATGGAGGGTCCAGGGGGACATGGGGGGTCATGGGGAGATGGGGGGCAGGGGGGGTCATGGGGGGACAAGGCATGGGGGACATGGGGGTATATGGGGTCATGGGGGGTATGGGGACATGGGGGGGCATATGGGGACATGGGGGGGTCATGGGGGTCTTGAGGGTATGGGGACATGGGGATCATGGAGGGTATGAGGACATATGGGGTCACGGGGGGACATGGGGGGTGTAGAGGGGAAAAGGGGGGGCATGGGGGTATATGGGGACCTGGAGGGTATGGGGGGACATTTGGGGGCAGAGGGGTTCATAGGGGGACAGAAGATGTAGGGGGCACGGGGGGAAATGTGGGGATGGGGGGGCATGGGGGACGTGGGGGCTCTGGGATATAGGGGGGGCATAAAGGGTTATATGGGGACACGGGGGGATATATGGGGACACGGGGGGGATATGGGGACATGGTGGGGTATATGGGGACATGGGGGGGTATATGGGGACGTGGGGGGATATATGGGGACGTGGGGGGTATACGGGGACGTGGGGGGGTATACGGGGACGTGGGGGGATATATGGGGACATGGGGGGTATACGGGGACATGGGGGGGTATATGGGGACGTGGGGGGGCCCAGAGGGGATTTAGGGGCCACAAGGGGAGCACTGGGGGGGCACAGTGGGGTTATACGAGGACACAGCACAGGGGGTCACAGGGAGAGGGCACATGGGGGGCTATAGGGGGACATGGGGTGGGGGGGCTGCTGTTGCCACCCCCCCCAAATCCTGTGCCCCCCCCCCCCCCCCCCAGCCGCCATCCTGGACGAGCGGTCGGGCTGCGGGCGGGGGGAGCGGCTGGCGCTGGCGCTGGCGCGGGAGCACGTCAACGGCATTTTGGGGACCCCCGCCCGCGCCCGCCTGGAGGTCGACATCTTCGAGCTGCAGCGCGACAGCCAGTACGAGACCACCGACACCAGTGAGTGCACGAGGGCGCACGGGCGCACGAGAGCGTGCACGCCGCGCCAGGCCGCAGCTGCCGGCGTGCGCATCCGCGCACGAGAGCGTGCACGGGGGCGCGAGGTGCCGCATTTGGGCACTTGGGGTTACGTGAGGTGCGGCACAGGCGTGTGCACAGATGCGCGTGCAAGGCGCGTGGCCGTGCGAGGCGCGTGCGTGACGCGCGGCGGCCGTGCGACGCGGCCGTGCGACGCGCGGCCGTGCGTGGTGGCCATGCGATGCACGTGTCTGACGTGTAGCCGTGCGAGGCGGGCGTGCGAGGTGGGCGTGCGAGGTGGGCGTGCGAGGCCCCGTGCACCCACACGCCCCCCCCCCCCCGCAGTGTGCCAGATCCTGCCCAAAGGCGTCGTCTCGGTGCTGGGTCCCGCGTCCAGCCCCGCCGCCGCCTCCACCGTCAGCCACATCTGTGGGGAGAAGGAGGTGAGGGGGGGGTGATTGGACCCCCCCCAGGACCCCCATTCCCCGTCCATCACCCCCGAATCCCCTCCGGGACCCCCCCATTCCCCCCCCAGCACCCTCAGACCCCTCCCCAGTGCTCCCCATTCCCCCGTGTCCCCCCATTGATGGTGACCCCAGGTCCCCTTGAGCCCCCTCGTATCCCCCCCTGTGCCCCCCCCTTGATGGTGACCCCACGTCCCCCTGTGACCCCAGGCTGAGGGTGACCCCCAAGTCCCCCCTATTCCCCTGTGCCCCCCCCATATCCCCCAGTGCCTCCCAGTTGATGGTGACCCATAGGTCCCCATATCCCCCCCATATCCCCCTGTGCCCCCAGACCCCCTGCACCCCCCCAGACCCCCCCCTCTGCCCCAAACTCCCCGTATCCCTCCAAATCCCCATATCCCCCCGTATCCCTTCATGCCCCCTCCCATCTGACAGTGCCCCCCCCCCCCCCAGATCCCCCACATCAAGGTGGGCCCCGAGGAGACCCCCCGGCTGCAATACCTGCGCTTCGCCGCCGTCAGCCTCTACCCCAGCAACGAGGACGTGAGCCTGGCCCTGGGCCACATCCTGCGCAGCTTCCGCTACCCCGCGGCATCCCTCATCTGCGCCAAGGCCGAGTGTAGGGGGGCACGGGGCAGAAGGGGGGGGGGTATCAGCTATGGGGAGGGGGTGTCAGGGCATGGGGAGGGGGATGCGGGATGTAGGGATGGGGATGCAGGGCACGGGGATGGGGTACCGTGATGTGGGGAAGGGGCGTCAGGGCATGGGGAGGGGGCACGGGCCATGGGGAGGGGGCACCAGGGTGTGGGGAGGGGGCACGGGCCATGGGGAGGGGGCACCAGGGTGTGGGGAGGGGGCACGGGCCATGGGGAGGGGGCACCAGGGTGTGGGGAGGGGGCACGGGCCATGGGGAGGGGGCACCAGGGTGTGGGGAGGGGGTACCAGCTATGGGGAGAGGATGCAGGGCAGAGGGATGGGGTACCAGGGGCACAGGGAGAGGGTACCAGCTATGGGGAGGGGGTGTTAGGGCATGGGGAGGGGGCACGGGCCATGGGGAGGGGGCACCGGGATGTGGGGAGGGGGCACCAGGGTGTGGGGAGCGGGCATGGGCCATGGGGAGGGGGCACCAGGGTGTGGGGAGGGGGTACCAGCTATGGGGAGAGGATGCAGGGCAGAGGGATGGGGTACCAGGGGCACAGGGAGGGGGTACCAGCTATGGGGAGGGGGTGTTAGGGCATGGGGAGGGGGCACCGGGATGTGGGGAGGGGGTACCAGGGCATGGGGGGGGGGCACAGGCCATGGGGAGGGGGCGTGGGGCCACAGGGATGGGGATGTGGGTGTGGGGAGGGGGCGTGGGGGCACAGGGCTGGGGTATCCAGGCATGGGGAGGGGGCACAAGGGATGCAGGGGGGGCACAGGGATGGATATGGGTCATTTGGGGGGGGGGGGGACGACAAGGGGATGGGGGTCCCCAAGGCTGGGCACAGGGACAGGGGTGATGCTGTGGGGTGCGAGGGCTGCGCCAGGGTTTGGGGTCCGTGCGGTCGCCCCGGGGGTCCCCGCAGCACCCTGGGGTGCTCCCCCACCCCCCCTTGCGCCCCCCCCCCCCCCCCCCCCAGGCCTGCTGCGGCTGGAGGAGCTGGTGCGGCAATTCCTCATCTCCCGCGAGACCCTCTCGGTGCGGATGCTGGACGAGGCGCAGGACCCCACGCCGCTGCTGAAGGAGATCCGCGACGACAAGATCACCACCATCATCATCGACGCCAACGCCTCCGTCTCCCACCTCGTCCTCAGCAAGGTGGGCAGGGGGCTGGGGGGGTGGTCCGTGGGGCTGGGGGCTTGGGGGTCTTACGCTCATGGGGTAGGACACCATAGGGAGCTTGGGTCATGGGGCTGGGGGCCGTGGGGCTGGGGTCTTGGGAGGGGCTTGTGCCATGGGGCTGGGGACTTTGGGGGGCTGGGGGCACGGGGGTCAGGGGGCCATGGGGCTGGGGTCTTGGGGGGCTGGGGTCTTGGGGGTTTGGGGCCATGGGGCCATGGGGCTGGGGGCTTGGGGGTCTTGCACCATGGGGTAGGACACGATAGGGAGCTTGGGCCATGGGGCTGGGGTCTGGGGGCTTGGGGGTTTGGGGCCATGGGGCCATGGGGCTGGGGGCTTGGGGATCGGGGGGCCATGGGGCTGGGGGCTTGGGGGCCTTGCACCATGGGGTAGGACACTATAGGGAGCTTGGGTCATGGGGCTGGGGGCTGTGGGGCTGGGGTCTTGGGGGGGGCTTGTGCCATGGGGCTGGGGACTTTGAGGGGCTGGGGGCTTGGGGGTTTGGGGCTATGGGGCTGGGGGCACGGGGGTCAGGGGCCATGGGGCTGGGGGCTTGGGGGTTTGGGGCTATGGGGCCATGGGGCTGGGGGCTTGGGGGCTGGGGGCTTGGGGGTTTGGGGCTATGGGGCTGGGGCACGGGGGTCAGGGAGCCATGGGGCTGGGGTCTTGGGGGGCTGGGGGCCATGGGGCTGGGGGCTTGGGGGTCTTGCACCATGGCGTAGGACACCATAGGGAGCTTGGGCCATGGGGCTGGGGGCTTGGGGGCTGGGGGCTTGGGGGTTTGGGGCCATGGGGCCATGGGGCTGGGGGCTTGGGGGTCTTGCACCATGGGGTAGGACACTATAGGGAGCTTGGGTCATGGGGCTGGGGGCTGTGGGGCTGGGGGCTTGGGGGGGGCTTGTGCCATGGGGCTGGGGACTTTGGGGGGCTGGGGGCTTGGGGGTTTGGGGCTATGGGGCTGGGGGCACGGGGGTCAGGGGCCATGGGGCTGGGGGCTTGGGGGTTTGGGGCTATGGGGCCATGGGGCTGGGGGCTTGGGGGCTGGGGGCTTGGGGGTTTGGGGCTATGGGGCTGGGGCACGGGGGTCAGGGAGCCATGGGGCTGGGGTCTTGGGGGGCTGGGGGCCATGGGGCTGGGGGCTTGGGGGTCTTGCACCATGGCGTAGGACACCATAGGGAGCTTGGGCCATGGGGCTGGGGGCTTGGGGGCTGGGGGCTTGGGGGTTTGGGGCCATGGGGCCATGGGGCTGGGGGCTTGGGGGTCTTGCACCATGGGGTAGGACACTATAGGGAGCTTGGGTCATGGGGCTGGGGGCTGTGGGGCTGGGGTCTTGGGGGGGGCTTGTGCCATGGGGCTGGGGACTTTGGGGGGCTGGGGGCTTGGGGGTTTGGGGCTATGGGGCTGGGGGCACGGGGGTCAGGGGCCATGGGGCTGGGGGCTTGGGGGTTTGGGGCTATGGGGCCATGGGGCTGGGGGCTTGGGGGCTGGGGGCTTGGGGGTTTGGGGCTATGGGGCTGGGGCACGGGGGTCAGGGAGCCATGGGGCTGGGGTCTTGGGGGGCTGGGGGCCATGGGGCTGGGGGCTTGGGGGTCTTGCACCATGGCGTAGGACACCATAGGGAGCTTGGGCCATGGGGCTGGGGGCTTGGGGGCTGGGGGCTTGGGGGTTTGGGGCCATGGGGCCATGGGGCTGGGGGCTTGGGGGTCTTGCGCTCATGGGGTAGGACACCATAGGGAGCTTGGGTCATGGGGCTGGGGGCTTGGGGGCTGGGGGCTTGGGGATTTGGGGCCATGGGGCTGGGGGCTTGGGGGTCTTGCACCATGGGGTAGGACACCATAGGGAGCTTGGGTCATGGGGCTGGGGGCCGTGGGGCTGGGGTCTTGGGGGGGGCTTGTGCCATGGGGCTGGGGACTTTGGGGGGCTGGGGGCACGGGGGTCAGGGGGCCATGGGGCTGGGGTCTTGGGGGGCTGGGGTCTTGGGGGTTTGGGGCCATGGGGCCATGGGGCTGGGGGCTTGGGGGTCTTGCACCATGGGGTAGGACACGATAGGGAGCTTGGGTCATGGGGCTGGGGGCTGTGGGGCTGGGGTCTTGGGGGGGGCTTGTGCCATGGGGCTGGGGACTTTGGGGGGCTGGGGGCTTGGGGGTTTGGGGCTATGGGGCTGGGGGCACGGGGGTCAGGGGCCATGGGGCTGGGGGCTTGGGGGTTTGGGGCTATGGGGCCATGGGGCTGGGGGCTTGGGGGCTGGGGGCTCGGGGGTTTGGGGCTATGGGGCTGGGGCACGGGGGTCAGGGGGCCATGGGGCTGGGGGCTTGGGGGTCTTGCACCATGGGGTAGGGGCTGGGGGCTTTGGAGGGCTGGGGGCCATGGGGCTGGGGACCATGGGGGGGCTTGTGCCATGGGGCTGGGGTCTTGGGGGTCTTGCACCATGGGGTAGGACACCATGGGGAGCTTGGGCCATGGGGCTGGGGGCTTTGGGGGGCTGGGGGCTTTGGGGGCTTGCAGCGTGGGGTAGGACACCATGGGGAGCTTGGGGGGCTTGGGAGGGGGTCTTGCTTGGCGGACACCATAGGGAGCTGACGTGGTGGGGCTGGGGGCTTTGGGGGGGGAGGCTGGGACCCCGTGGGGCAGAGCCACCCTCTCCCCCCCCCAGGCGTCGGAGCTGGGCATGACGTCGGCTTTCTACAAGTACATCCTGACCACCATGGTGAGCCCCCCAAACCCCTCATGATCCCCCCATGATGACCCCGGGACCCCCCATGACCTCTCTCATGGACCCCCCCGGGACACCCCCCACCCCCCCCCAGGATTTCCCGCTGCTGCGGCTGGACGCGCTGGCGGACGCCCCCTCCACCGTCCTGGGGTTCTCCATGTTCAACACCAGCCACCCCTTCTACCTGGAGTTCGTCCGCAGCCTCAACATGTCCTGGCGCGAGAACTGCGAGCTCAGCCCCTACCCCGGACCCGCGGTGAGGGGGAACCCCCCAAAAAACGGGGGCGGGACCCCAAAACTGGGGAGGGACACCAAAACCCCATAGGGAGCCCAAAACCTTGGGGAAACCCAAGGATCTGGGGGAGCTGGGGGAAGAGGGGACACGAAAACCCAGGGGGGACCCCAAAACCCCACAAGGACCCCAAAACCCCATGGGGACCCCAAAACCTTGGGGAAACCCAAGGATCTGGGGGAGCTGGGGGAAGAGGGGACCCCAAAATCCAGGGGGGGACACCAAAACCCGGGGGGGACACCAAAACCCCATGGGGACCCCAAAACCTTGGGGAAACCCAAGGATCTGGGGGAGGTGGGGGAAGAGGGGACACGAAAACCCAGGGGGGGACCCCAAAACTTGGGGAAACACAAGCATCTGGGAAAGCTGGGGGAAGAGGGGACCCCAAAACCCAGGGGGGACCCCAAAACCCCACAAGGACCCCAAAACCCCATGGGGACCCCAAAACCTTGGGGAAATCCAAGGATCTGGGGGAGCTGGGGGAAGAGGGGACCCCAAAATCCAGGGGGGGACACCAAAACCCGGGGGGGACACCAAAACCCCATGGGGACCCCAAAACCTTGGGGAAACCCAAGGATCTGGGGGAGGTGGGGGAAGAGGGGACACGAAAACCCAGGGGGGGACCCCAAAACTTGGGGAAACACAAGCATCTGGGAAAGCTGGGGGAAGAGGGGACCCCAAAACCCAGGGGGGACCCCAAAACCCCACAAGGACCCCAAAACCCCATGGGGACCCCAAAACCTTGGGGAAACCCAAGCATCTGGGGGAGCTGGGGGAAGAGGGGACCCCAAAATCCAGGGGGGGACCCCAAAACCCAGGGGAGGGACCCCAAACCCCAGGGGGACCCCCAAAACCCCACGGGGACCCCAAAACCTTGGGGAAACCCAAGGATCTGGGGGAGGTGGGGGAAGAGGGGACCCCAAAACCCAGGGAGGGACCCCAAAACCCCACGGGGACCCCAAAACCTTGGGGAAACCCAAGCATCTGGGGGAGCTGGGGGAAGAGGGGACCCGGGGGAAGAGGGGACCCCAAAACCCAGGGGAGGGACCCCAAAACCCAGGGGGGGACCCCAAAACCCGGGGGGGACCCCAAAACCTTGGGGAAACCCAAGGATCTGGGGGAGCTGGGGGAAGAGGGAAGCCCAAAACCCAGGAGGGGACCCCAAACCCAGGGGGGGACCCCAAAACCCCATGGGGACCCCAAAACCTTGGGGAAACCCAAGGATCTGGGGGAGGTGGGGGAAGAGGGGACCCGGGGGAAGAGGGGACCCCAAAACCCAGGGGAGGGACCCCAAAACCCAGGGGGGGACCCCAAAACCCGGGGGGGACCCCAAAACCTTGGGGAAACCCAAGGATCTGGGGGAGGTGGGGGAAGAGGGGACCCCAAAACCCAGGAGGGGACCCCAAACCCAGGGGGGGACCCCAAAACCCCATGAGGACCCCAAAACCTTGGGGAAACCAAGCATCTGGGGGAGGTGGGGGAAGAGGGGACCCCAAAACCCAGGGGAAGGACCCCAAACCCCAGGGGGACCCCCAAAACCCCACAGGGACCCCAAAACCTTGGGGAAACCCAAGGATCTGGGGGAGGTAGGGGAAGAGGGGACCCCAAAACCCAGGGAGGGACCCCAAAACCCCACGGGGACCCCAAAACCTTGGGGAAACCCAAGCATCTGGGGGAAGAGGGTACCCCAATAACCTGGGGGAGGACCCCAAAACCCTATGGGAGTCCTCAAACCCCAGGGGGGACCCCAAAACCTGGGGGGAACCCAGGACCTGGAGGAGCTGGGACTTACACTGTCCCCATATCCCCCCTGTCCCCACCATGTCCGTCTGTCCCCATCCCACCTCCATGTCCTTCCATCCTCCCCATGTCCCCCCGTCCCCTTGTACCCCCATATCCCCATCCCTATGTCCCCATGTCCCCCCGTCCCCCCCCATGTCCATCTGTCCCCATCCCACCTCCATGTCCCCTTGTTCCCACCATGTCCCCATCCCCATCCCTATGTCCCCATGTCCCCCCGTCCCCCCCATGTCCGTCTGTCCCCATCCCACCTCCATGTCCCCTTGTTCCCACCATGTCCCCATCCCCATCCCTATGTCCCCATGTCCCACCCATCCCTCCCGTGTCCCCCCGTCCCCCCCATGTCCGTCTGTCCCCATCCCACCTCCATGTCCCCTTGTTCCCACCATGTCCCCATCCCCATCCCTATGTCCCCATGTCCCCCCGTCCCCCCATGTCCGTCTGTCCCCATCCCACCTCCATGTCCCCTTGTTCCCACCATGTCCCCATCCCCATCCCTATGTCCCCATGTCCCACCCATCCCTCCCATGTCCGTCTGTCCCCATCCCACCTCCATGTCCCCTTGTTCCCACCATGTCCCCATCCCCATCCCTATGTCCCCATGTCCCCCCGTCCCCCCCATGTCCGTCTGTCCCCATCCCACCTCCATGTCCCCTTGTTCCCACCATGTCCCCATCCCCATCCCTATGTCCCCATGTCCCCCCGTCCCCCCCATGTCCGTCTGTCCCCATCCCACCTCCATGTCCCCTTGTTCCCACCATGTCCCCATCCCCATCCCTATGTCCCCCCGTCCCCCCATGTCCGTCTGTCCCCATCCCACCTCCATCTCCCCCCATCCTCCCCATGTCCCCATGTCCCCCCACGTCCCCCATCCCACCCCTACGTCCCCCCGTGCCCCCCCCCAGCTGTCGGCGGCGCTGCTCTTCGACGCGGTGCACGTGGTGGTGGGGGCCGTGCGGGAGCTGAACCGCAGCCAGGAGATCGGGGGGCGGCCGCTGGCCTGCGCCTCCCCCAGCATCTGGCCCCACGGCACCAGCCTCATGAACTACCTCCGCATGGTGAGGAAAGGGGGGGGGGTCCCCAAAAGAGGAGGGGGGCCGAAACACCCTGAACCACCCTGGGGCCCCCCCAAGCTGCTGGAAGACCCTTAAAACCTTCCTGGGGGGTCCTGGAAGCTCCTATGGGTCCCAAAATAGTCCTGGAGGACCCCAAAAAGTCCTTGGGGACCCCAAAACCCTCCTGGGGGGGTCCCAAAATAGTCCTGGAGGACCCCAAAAGGTCCTTGGGGACCCCAAAACCCTCCTGGGGGGGTCCCAAAATAGTCCTGGAGGACCCCAAAAGGTCCTTGGGGACCCCAAAACCCTCCTGGGGGGGGTCCTGGAAGCTCCTGCGGGTCCCAAAATAGTCCTGGAGGACCCCAAAAGGTCCTTGGGGACCCCAAAACCCTCCTGGGGGGGTCCTGGAAGCTCCTGCGGGTCCCAAAATAGTCCTGGAGGACCCCAAAAGGTCCTTGGGGACCCCAAAACCCTCCTGGGGGGTGTCCTGGAAGGTCCTGCGGGTCCCAAAATAGTCCTGGAGGACCCCAAAAGGTCCTTGGGGACCCCAAAACCCTCCTGGGGGGTGTCCTGGAAGGTCCTGCGGGTCCCAAAATAGTCCTGGAGGACCCCAAAATGTCATTGGGGACCCCAAAACCCTCCTGGGTGGGGGTCCTGGAAGCTCCTGAGGGACCTCCAAAACCCTCCTGGGGGACCCCAAAACCCTTCTGGGGGTCTTAAAATAGCCTTGGAGAATCCCCAAACCCCCTGGGGGGGGACCCCAACCTCCCTGGAGGACCCTAAAATCCTCCTTGGGGACCCCAAAACCCTTGTGGGGGTCCTGGAATTTCCCAGGGGACCCCAAAACCCTCCTGGGGCACCCCAAATAGCCCTGGAGGACCCCAAAAACCTCCTGAGGGTCCTGAAATAGCCCTGGAGGACCCCAAAAGGTCCTTGGGGACCCCCAAAACCCTCCTGGGGCACTCCCAAAACCTCCTAGGGGGGTCTCAAAATAGTCCTGGAGGACCCCAAAGGTTCCCTGAGGGACCCCAAATGGTCCTTGGGGACCCTAAAACCTCCTGGGAGCCTTGAAATATCCCTGGAGGACCCCCAAACCCTCCTGGGGGTCCTGGAATCTCCTGACGGACCCCCAAAACCCTCCTGGGGGACCCCAAAAACTCCTGGGGGACCCCAAAACCCTTCTGGGGGTCTTAAAATAGCCTTGGGCAATCCCCAAACACCCTATGGGGGGACCCCAACCTCCCTGGAGGACCCTAAAATCCTCCTTGGGGACCCCAAAACCCTTGGGGGGGTCCTGGAATTTCCTGGGGGACCCCAAAACCCTCCTGGGGGACCCCAAATAGCCCTGGAGGACCCCAAAAACCTCTTGAGGGTCCTGAAATAGCCCTGGAGGACCCCAAAAGGTCCTTGGGGACCCCAAAACCCTCCAGGGGGGTCCTGAAATATCCCTAAAGAACCCCAAAACCTCCTGGGGGGGGTCCTCAGACCACTCTAGAAGTCCACAAACCCTCTCAGTCTTCCTGAGGGGGGGATCCCCAAAATTTTTTTTGGGGGGTGTCAGTCTTCTGGGGGTCCTGAACCCATGTTGCCCCCCCCAGGTAGAGTACGACGGGCTGACGGGGCGGGTGGAATTCAACAGCAAAGGGCAGCGCACGAACTACACCCTCCACGTGCTGGAGAAGGGGCGCGACGGGCACCGCGAGGTGAGACCCCCCCCCCAAATTGCAACCCACATTGTACACCCCCCCCACACATTGCTCCCCCCCCCCGCCCCGAACCACGCATGCTGCCCCACGTTGCACCCCGGCCACCGCACCCCGGGGAGCCCCACGCCTCCCCCCATCGTGGTGCTGTGCCCCCCCCCATCATGGTGCTGTGCCCCCCCCCATCACGGTGCTGTGCCCCCCACCCCGGTGCTGTGCGCCCCCCCCCAGGTGGGTGTGTGGTACTCCAACCGGACACTGGCCATGAACGCCACCACCTTGGCCATCAACGCCTCCGACAGCTTGGCCAACAAGACCCTCATCATCACCACCATCCTGGTGAGCGGGGCCGGGGGGGGGGTCCTGGGGGGGGGGTCCTGCTTTCTGCCCCGGGTTTTCCCCACAATCCCCGTTGGGGGCCATCAGATGCCACTGGACTGTTCCCATTGGGGTTCTGGGGGCCCCCGGGGTCTCTGTTTGGGGTCCCACCAGGGGTGTCCATTGGGTCCCATCAGGTCCCACTATTGGGGTCTTCATTTGGGGTCCTGCTGTGCTCCTCTTTGGGATTCCCTTGGGATGTCTCCATCAGGGTCTCCTTGGGTTCCCACTGAGGCGTGTCCTTCGGGATCTTCATTGCCGCCACCCCCTTGAGATCCCCTTGGGGTCTCCATTTGGAGTCTCCTTGAGTTCCCGTTGGGGTGTCGCCACTGGGGTCTCCATCACCATCCACTCGAGGTCCCCTTGGGATTTCCACCTGGGGTTCCGTTGGAGTGTTCCTATTGGGATCTCCTTTGGGGTCCCATTGAGAGCTCCATTGGGTTCCCCTCGAGACCTCCATTGGGTTCCCCTCGAGGTCTTGGCTGCTGTCGTCTTAGGGTCCCCTTCGAGTCTCCATCTGGGGTCCCCTTGGGGTCTTCAGCTGTTGGACTCCCATTGGGGTCCCCTCGGGCTCTCCATTGGCATCTCCTTTGGGATCCCATATCTCCATGGGGTTCCTCCTCGGGTTCTCCATTGGCATCTCCTTTGGGATCCCATAGCTCCATGGGGTTCCTCCTTGGGTTCTCCATTGGCATCTCCTTTGGGATCCCATATCTCCATGGGGTTCCTCCTTGGGTTCTCCGTTGCTGCCCAGCCACATTCCCCACCCTGACGCCTCCACCCCCTCCCCATCCCGCAGGAGAACCCCTACGTGATGCGGGTGGGGGGCGCGGGTGGCCCCGAGCGCTACGAGGGTTTCTGCGTGGACATGCTGCAGGAGCTGGCGGGGCTCCTCAAATTCCGCTTCCACATCAAGCTGGTGGAGGACGGGCTCTACGGGGCGCCCGAGCCCAACGGCTCCTGGACCGGCATGGTGGGCGAGCTCATCAACCGGGTACGCGGGGCAACTTGTTGCAGGGGGGGCCACTGTGGGGACTTGGGGGTGTCCTGGAGCAGGTTATGGGGGGTTTTGGGGTGTCCTGGGGGAGGTTTGGGAGGGGGTTGGGGTGTCCTGGGGCAGATTATGGGGGGTTTGGGGTGTCCTGGGGCAGGTCTTGGGGGGTTTGGGGTGTCCTGGGGCAGGTTTTGGGGTGTCCTGGGGCAGATTATGGTGGGGTTGGGGGGTTCGGGGGTGTCCTGGGGCAGGTCTTGGGGGGTTTGGGGTGTCCTGGGGCAGATTATGGGGGGTTTGGGGAGTGTTATGGGGAGTTTGGGAGGTTTGTGGGTGTCCTGGGGCAGGTTTTGGGGTGTCCTGGGGCAGATTATGGTGGGGTTGGGGGGTTCGGGGGTGTCCTGGGGCAGGTTTTGGGATGTCCTGGGGCAGATTATGGGGGGGGTTGGGTATTTCAGGGGCATCCTGGGGCAGGTTATGGGGGGTTTTGGGGTGTCCTGGGGCAGGTTATGGGAGGTTTGGGGTTTTTTGGGGTGTCCTGGGGCAGGTTTTGGGAGGTTTGGGGAGTGTTATGGGGAGTTTGGGGGGTTTTGGGGTGTCCTGGGGCAGGTCTTGGGGGGTTTGGGGTGTCCTGGGGCAGATTATGGGGGGGTTGGGTGTTTCAGGGGCTTCCTGGGGCAGGTTTGGGGGTGTCCTGGACAGGTTATGGGGGGGGTTGGGGGTGTCCTGGGGCAGCTTATGGAGAGTTTGGGGGTTTGGGGGTGTCCTGGGGCAGCTTATGAGGAGTTTGGGGGTTTTGGGGGTGTTCTGGGGCAGGTTATGGTGCATTTGGGGGGTTTGGGGGTGTCCTGGGGCAGGTTTTGGAGGGTTTGGGGGGTTTTGGGGTGTCCTGGGGCAACTTATGGCATGTTTTGGGGATATTTGGGGTGCCCTGAGGCAGATTATGGGGTCTTTGGGGTGCAGGAGTGTTGAGGAGCAGCCTATGGGGGGGGGTTGGGGTACAGGGGTGTCCTGGGGCATCCTATGGATGTTTTGGGGTATGGAGGTGCCCAGGGGCATCCTATAAGGGTTTTGGGGGGCTCTGTAACCCTGGAGGGGGGTTTGGGGTGTCCTAGGGGAGTTGAGGCTACCTGACACCCCCCCCGGGGGTCCCCCTTGTGCCTCCCCCCCAGAAAGCCGACCTGGCGGTGGCCGCCTTCACCATCACGGCGGAGCGGGAGAAGGTGATCGACTTCTCCAAACCCTTCATGACGTTGGGGATCAGCATCCTCTACCGGGTCCACATGGTACGGGGCGGGGGGGGTGGTCCTGGGGATGGAGGGGAGGGGGGAACACGGTCCCCAGCGGGGCGGGGGTGGGGGGGGTCGGTGTCACCGCGGGGGTCTCACGCCGTGTCCCCGCAGGGCCGCAAGCCGGGGTATTTCTCCTTCCTAGACCCCTTCTCGCCGGCCGTCTGGCTCTTCATGCTCCTCGCCTACCTGGCCGTCAGCTGCGTCCTCTTCCTGGCCGCGCGGTGAGGGGGGGGCACCCCAAAATACAACCCCCCCCCAGGTCCAGGGGACACCTGAAGCACCAGCCCCCAGGGCCACCCAAAAATACCCCCCTCCCCAAGACCCTTGGGGTAATGCCCCCAGACCCCAAGGGCACCCCAAAATAACCCCCCCCAGACCCTGGGTGACACCAAAAACCCACCCCCACCAGACCCTGGGGCACCCCCAATTCTCCCCCCACCATGGGTACCCAAAATCCAGGGTTAGGGGGTGCAGGGAGGTCCCGGGATACCCCGTGGGGTCAGTGGTAGGTTTGGGGGGGGGTACAGGGAGCTCCAGGGACACCCTGTGGGGTCAATGATGGGTTTGGGGGCTTCAGGGAGGTCCTGGGGCTCCTTGTGGGGTCGATGATGGGTTTGGGGGGTACAAGGAACTCCAGGGACACCCTGTGGGGTCAACGATGGGGTTTGGGGGTGCGGAGAAGTCCTGGGGGGGTCAGTGATGGGTTTGGGGGCTTCAGAGAGGTCCTGGAGCTCCTTGTGGGGTCGATGATGGGTTTGGGGGGTACAAGGAACTCCAGGGACACCCTGTTGGGTCAACGATGGGCTTTGGGGGTGCAGGGAGGTCCTGAGACACCCTGTGGGGTCTCCGGGGCATGGAGGGGGGTGGAGGCCGGGGGGGGGGTCCCTCATGGTGTCCCCCCCACCCCCAGGCTGAGCCCCTACGAGTGGTACAACCCCCACCCCTGCCTGCGGGAGCGGCACAACCTCCTGGAGAACCAGTACACCTTGGGCAACAGCCTCTGGTTCCCCGTGGGGGGCTTCATGCAGCAGGGCTCCGAGATCATGCCCCGCGCCCTCTCCACCCGCTGCGTCAGCGGGGTCTGGTGAGACCTGGGGGGGGTCCGTCGGGGCGGCCCCAGGCGGCTGGCCTCGGAGAATGCCCACCGACACCCCCCCCGGGGCTATTCCTCCAGGTGGGCCTTCACCCTCATCATCATCTCCTCCTACACGGCCAACCTGGCGGCCTTCCTCACCGTGCAGCGGATGGAGGTGCCCATCGAGTCGGCCGATGACTTGGCTGACCAGACCAACATTGAGTACGGCACCATCCACGCCGGCTCCACCATGACCTTCTTCCAGGTGAGGTCCCGGCCGTGGGGGAGGCTCTGTGAGGGACAGGTAGGGCACAGCGCATCCACGAATCCTGCGGCCCCGCACCCAACCCAACCCAACTTGGCTCAACCTGGTTCAATCCAACCCAACCCGGCTCAACCCAACCCAATCCAACCTGGGTCAACCTAACCCAGCTCAACAAACTTAACCCAACCCAAGCCGGCCTGGGTCAACCTAGATCAACCCAACCCAACCTAGATCAACCCAACCCAACCTAGATCAACCCAACCCAACCCAACCTAGATCAACCCAACCCAACCTCGATCAACCCAACCCAACCCAACCTCGATCAACCCAACCCAACCTCGATCAACCCAACCCAACCCAACCCAGATTAACCCAACCCAAGCTAGATCAACCCAACCCAACCCAGATCAACCGAACCCAGCCTAGTTCAACCCAACCCAACCCAGATCAACCCAACCCAACCCAGATCAACCCAACCCAACCTAGTTCAACCCACCCCAACCTAGTTCAACCCAACCCAACCCAGATCAACCCAACCCAACCTAGTTCAACCCAACCCAACCCAGATCAACCCAACCCAACCCAGATCAACCCAACCCAACCCAGGTCAACCCAACCCAACAGAGCAAACCACCCCTTCCCAATCCACCCCAGCGCAGCCCAACCCAACTCAACGCAGGCCAACCCAACCCAGCCCCCCCCATGCCCGTCTGCCCCCCGCCCCCAGAACTCGCGGTACCAGACCTACCAGCGGATGTGGAACTACATGCAGTCGAAGCAGCCCAGCGTCTTCGTCAAGAGCACGGAGGAAGGCATCGCCCGCGTCTTGAACTCCAAGTACGCCTTCCTGCTGGAGTCCACCATGAACGAGTACCACCGCCGGCACAACTGCAACCTCACCCAGATCGGGGGGCTGCTGGACACCAAGGGCTACGGCATCGGCATGCCTCTGGGTACGGGGGGATGCCGGGGTGGGGTTGGGGGGGGTCAAGAGGTGGCCTGACCCCCTTTGTCCCCCCCAAAAAACCTGGTGGAACCCCATCTCCTGTCCCCCTCCAGGTTCGCCCTTTCGGGACGAGATCACCTTGGCCATCCTGCAGCTGCAGGAGAACAACCGGCTGGAAATCCTCAAGAGAAAATGGTGGGAAGGGGGACACTGCCCCAAAGAGGAAGACCACCGGGCCAAAGGTAGGGAGAAAGCCCCTGGGGGGACACGGGGGGGGGGGACACGGGACCCTCTGACCCGCCCCCCCCCCATGTGTGTCATCTAGGGTTGGGCATGGAGAACATTGGGGGCATCTTCGTGGTCCTCGTCTGCGGCCTCATCGTCGCCATCTTCGTGGCCGTCATGGAGTTCGTCTGGTCCACGCGGCGCTCGGCCGAGACCGAGGAGGTCCGGGGGGGGCCGGGGGGGGGGAACCCAGCATCTGGGGGGGGGGGGTGTCACCATATGGGGGGGGGGGGGCGGTCAGGGTGGGGCGGAGGGGAGACAACCCACGCATCCATGGCCGGACCACCCTGGGTGGGGAGAAGACCCAAGCGACTGGTGGTGGCTGGGATGAACTGGGAGGGGGGGGGCCCAGGGGGGTGCCAAGCATCCAGCTGATGCCCCCCCCCCCCATTAAACCCCCCCCCCGCCCCCCCAGATCTCGCTGTGCACCGAGATGCTCCGGGAGCTTCGACACGCCGTCTCCTGCCGCAAACCGGCGCGCGCCCGTCGACGCCGAAGACCCCCGGCTCGGGCTGGGGGGGTCGCCGGGGGGGGGGGAGGCCCCTCCCTGCGGGAAATGCGCTTCAGCAACGGGAAACTCTACTCGGGGACCCCCGCCTCGTCCGAAATTGGGGGGGGGGGGCACGGGGGGACCCGCCCCCTGCACCCACGTCCGCGTCTGCCCCGAGTGTCGCCGCATCCAGGCGCTGCGGGCGGCCCCCCCGCCCCCCCGGGGGGGACCCCCCCCGCCGCCCCCCCCCCCCCGAGGGGGGGCCCCGACAACAGGAGTGACCCCCCCCGCAAAAAAAACCCCTCCTTGTACGCCGTGCGTATGCCAGGATTTGGGGGGGGGGACACACACCAGGACCTACCCCCCCCCCCCAAAAAAAAAGACCCCCCCCTCTGGACTCAGCACCCCACTGTAAACCCCCCCCCCCCAAAAACTGCGCTGTGCCTTCCCGGGGGGGGGGAAATGCTGCCCCCCCCACCCTGCCGGGGGGATGGGACCCCCATGCCGTGCCTGGAAGGATTTTGGGGGACACCCCCCCCCAACACTGCGGGGGGGGGCGCAGAGGACGGACACCCCCCCCCCCCCCTCCCCACGCACGGACCAGCCGCGGGGGGGGGGGTGTCGCGGACACCCACCCCCCCCCAGGGACACGAGGGGGGGGTGTTGGGGGGGGGCCCGGCCCTGGGCGGGGGGGAAGGGGGAGGAGCGTTATTATTAATTATTATTATTAATTTTTCCTTTTTTTTGGGTTGGTTGGTTGTTTTTGGTTTTTTTCCCCTTTTTCTTGGGTTTTGGGGTGGGGGGGGTTTTTTGGTTTGTTTCTCGGCGTGACGTCACCGCCGACCCCCCCCCCCCAATAAACCCAGTCGGACTTTTACGGGAGAGCAGCCCCATCGTCTGCGTCCGCCGCCCCCCCAAACCAGTTCCTCCCAGTTCCCTCCAGTTCGCCCCCCCCAGACCAGTTCCTCCCAGTTCGCTCCCCCAAACCAGTTCCCTCCCAGTTCGTCCCCCCAACCAGTTCGTCCCAGTTCCTCCAGTTCGTCCCAGTTCCTCCCAGTTCCCCCCCCAACCCAGTTCCTTCCAGTTCCCTCCCAGTTCACTCCCCCCAAACCAGTTCCTCCCAGTTCGCCCCCCAAACCAGTTCCTTCCAGTTCCCTCCCAGTTCGCCCCCTCAAACCAGTTCCTCCCAGTTCGCCCCCCCCAGACCAGTTCCTCCCAGTTCGCCCCCCCCAGACCAGTTCCTTCCAGTTCGTCCCCCCAACCAGTTCGTCCCAGTTCCTCCAGTTCCTCCCAGTTCCTCCCAGTTCCCCCCCAACCCAGTTCCTTCCAGTTCCCTCCCAGTTCACTCCCCCCAAACCAGTTCCTCCCAGTTCGCCCCCCCAAACCAGTTCCTTCCAGTTCCCTCCTAGTTCGCCCCCCCAAACCAGTTCCTTCCAGTTCCCTCCCAGTTCGCCCCCTCAAACCAGTTCCTCCCAGTTCGCCCCCCCAGACCAGTTCCTTCCAGTTCGTCCCCCCAACCAGTTCGTCCCAGTTCCTCCAGTTCCTCCCAGTTCCTCCCAGTTCCCCCCCCAACCCAGTTCCTTCCAGTTCCCTCCCAGTTCACTCCCCCCAAACCAGTTCCTCCCAGTTCGCCCCCCCAAACCAGTTCCTTCCAGTTCCCTCCCAGTTCGCCCCCTCAAACCAGTTCCTCCCAGTTCGCCCCCCCCAGACCAGTTCCTTCCAGTTCGTCCCCCCAACCAGTTCGTCCCAGTTCCTCCAGTTCCTCCCAGTTCCTCCCAGTTCCCCCCCCAACCCAGTTCCTTCCAGTTCCCTCCCAGTTCACTCCCCCCAAACCAGTTCCTCCCAGTTCGCCCCCCCCAACCAGTTCCTTCCAGTTCCCTCCCAGTTCGCCCCCTCAAACCAGTTCCTCCCAGTTCGCCCCCCCCAGACCAGTTCCTCCCAGTTCGCCCCCCCCAGACCAGCTCCTTCCAGTTCGTCCCCCCAACCAGTTCGTCCCAGTTCCTCCAGTTCCTCCCAGTTCCTCCCAGTTCCCCCCCCAACCCAGTTCCTTCCAGTTCCCTCCCAGTTCACTCCCCCCAAACCAGTTCCTCCCAGTTCGCCCCCCCACACCAGTTCCCTCCCAGTTCGCCCCCCGAAACCAGTTCCTCCCAGTTCGTCCCCCCAACCAGTTCCTCCCAGTTCCTCCCAGTCCCCCCCCCAAAGCGAAACGCGGCCGTTCCGCCCTGCGGCCGCCAGGGGGCGCTCGGCGCTCGGGGAAACGCGGCATGCAAATGAGATGCAGATGAGATGCAAACGAGCGGCAGGTTCAAAGGGATGCGGAGAAAGCCCTCGGGGGGGGGGGGGTTGGTGCAGGGGACTCAGCTCCCCCCCCCGCCACCCCTCAAGGTCACGCCCCCCCCCGGTTTGGTCCAAGCCCCGCCCCCAGTCGATGGTTGCCACGGCAACCAGACATGACGTCACCGGGGACACCGGCGGCATCGGGATGCTCTGGAGGGGGAACCCCCCCCCCTCCTCACTGCCCCCCCCGGGGACCCCCCCCCACCCTCATCCCGGGGGAGAAAAGCTTTTGGGGGGGGGTCACCCCCCCCACCCCAAATTGGGGGTTGGGGAGGGGGTCCCCTATTGGGGGGGGGTCATATTTGCGGGGGGGGGGCCCAATTGGGGGGGGCAATTGGGGGGGCCAATTTGGGGGGGGTCCCCAGTTTTGGGGGGGGGTCCCCAGTTTTGGGCAGGGGTCCCAGTTCCCCCCCCCCCCGTTGTGTCGCAGGACAAGGTCACCCCAAGGACATGGGGGGGGCGCGGGGGGGGGGGCGCAGAGGCTCGGGGGGGGGGGGGTGGTCCCCCCCCCGTCGTGTTCCCCCCCCGCGGCTCCCGGTTGCCAAGGACCCCCGTTGCCATGGCGACCCCGTTGCCCGGCAGCCGCGTTGCCTTGACGACGGGCGCAGGGATGCTGCGGGGGGGGGGGGGGCAAAGCTCGTTAGCGACAGCGCTAATTGGGGGGGGGGCAAGATTGGGGGGGGCTGCAGCACATGGGGGGGTTGGGGGGGCGCTGGGGGGGGGGTCGTGGTGCATTTGGGGGGGTCGCTGGGGATACCCGGGGGGGGGAATTGGGACCGCATTGGGGGGGGGCAAATTTTTGGGGGGAGGTGACATTGGGGGGGGGCGGATTATTGGGGGGGCGCTGCGGGGGGGGTAAATGAGGGGGGTAATTTGGGGGGGGTAGTGGGGGGGCACTGGAGGGGGGGTTGCCGAGGGGGTGCACTGCGGGGGGGGGTATATTGGGGGGGTACTTTGGGGGGGTATATTGGGGGGGCTGCATTGCGGGGGGGGGATGTTGCAGGCCCATTGCTGGGGGGGGTGTAAATTGGGGGGGCGTAAATTGGGGGGGGTGTAAATTGGGGGGCTGTAAATTGGGGGGGTTGTATATTGGGGGGTTGTAAATTTGGGGGGGTGTAAATTTGGGGGGTATAAATTGGGGGGGTGTATATTGGGGGGTTGTAAATTTGGGGGGGTGTATATTGGGGGGGTATAAATTGGGGGGGTTGTATATTGGGGGGTTGTAAATTTGGGGGGTGTATATTGGGGGGGTGTATATTGGGGGGTTGTAAATTTGGGGGGGTGTAAATTTTGGGGGGTATAAATTGCGGGGGTGTATATTGGGGGGTTGTAAATTTGGGGGGGTGTATATTGGGGGGGTGTATATTGGGGGGTGTATATTGGGGGGGTGTAATTTGGGGGGTGTATATTGGGGGGGTATAAATTGGGGGGTTGTATATTGGGGGGGGTGTATATTGGGGGGTGTAAATTGGGGGAGGGGTGTAAATTGGGGGCGCACTGCGGGGGGGGGGGCTGCATTGCAGGGGGGGTGCACCCCCGGGGGGGGGGGGTCGCACTGCAGGGGGGGCCCTCCCCGCATTAGTGGGGGGGGGGGGCGCTCCCCAAGGCTGCAGCCCCCCCCCCGGCGGATCCGCAGTAAAAGGGGCGTGGCCACGGGCGGGGGGGGGTGTGGTGGTGTAGCGGGGGGGGGGGGGTCCCCCCCTCGCGCGCTGATTGGCCGCTCCCCGCCCCCCCCCCCAGCCCAGACGGCGGCCGCCCCGCGCCCCCGCCCCAGTCCCGGGCTCGCCGCAGCCGGGGGCCGCTCCGCTCCGCTCCGCTCCGCCGCTCCGGACCCCCCCGGAGACCCCCCCCCCCTTTTTTTTCCCTGGATTTTTTCCCCCTTTTCCCCGCCCCCCCCCCCCGGTTCTCCCCGTCCAGCCCCGGGCCTCGGTCCGGCTGCACCCGCCGCCGCCATGGGGGTACGTACGGGCCGGCCGGGGGGGGGGGGAGAGGGGAAAGGGACCCCCCCCGGGGTGGGCGAGGGATGGGAGGGGTGTGCAAGGGTGTGCAAGGTGCTGGGGGGGGTGTGCAAGGTGCTGGGGGGTGTGCAAGGGATGGGCGAGGTGCTGGGAGGGATGGGCGAGGTGCTGGAGGGGTGTGCAAGGTGCTGGGAGGGGTGTGCAAGGGGTGTGCAAGGTGCTGGGAGGGGTGTGCAAGGTGCTGGGGGGCGTGCAAGGGATGTGCCAAGGTGCTGGGGGGGATGGGCGAGGTGCTGGAGGGGTGTGCGAGGTGCTGGGGGGTGTGCAAGGGATGTGCGAGGTGCTGGGAGGGGTGTGCAAGGGATGTGTGAGTTGCTAGGAGGGGTGTGCAAGGTGGCAAGGTGCTGGGAGAGGTGTGCAAGGGGTGTGCAAGGTGCTGGGGGGGTGTGCAAGGTGCTGGGGGGGCGTGCAAGGGATGTGCAAGGTGCTAGGAGGGATGTGCAAGGTGCTGGGAGGGGCGGGCAAGGTGCAGATGGGAGTGCAAGGTGCTGGGAGAGGTGTGCAAGGGATGTGCAAGGTGCTGGGGGGGTGTGCAAGGTGCTGGGAGAGGTGTGCAAGGGATGTGCAAGGTGCTGGAGGGGTGTGCAAGGTGCTGGGAGAGGTGTGCAAGGGATGTGCAAGGTGCTGGAGGGGTGTGCAAGGGATGGGTGAGGTGCTGGGAGAGGTGTGCAAGCAGTGGGAGGGATGTGCAAGGTGCTGGGAGGGGTGTGTGTGCAAGGGATGTGCAAGGTGCTGGAGGGGCGTGCAAGGGACGTGCGAGGTGCTGGGAGGGGTGTGCAAGCGGCGCAAGGTGCCAGGAGGGGTGTGCAAGGTGCTAACGAGGTGTGCAAGGTGCTAGGAGGGGTGTGTGAGGTGCAGATGGGCGTGCAAGGCGCTAGCAAGATGGGCGAGGCTCGAGGAGGGGCGTGCAAGGTGCTAGCCAGGTGTGCAAGGGGTGTGCGAGGTGCAGACGGGGTGTGCAAAGCCACGCAAGGTGCTGGCAAGGTGGGCGGGTGACGTGCGAGGTGCCGCAGGGGCGTGCAAGGGGCGCCGGCTGAGTGTGCAGAGCCACCACCCGGCATCGCACGACGCTGTCCGGGCGTGCAAGGGGCGTGCAGGGCCCCCCCCCCCCCGCTCCGTGGGAGCGTGCGAAGGTGGCGCAAGGGCCCTGTGCGAGGGGGACACGCGTGACGTGCGACTCTTGCGTAACGTGGGGCCACACGCGTGTGTTTCTCCCCCCCCCCCGCACACCCACGAGTGTTCCCGATCCCCGTGACACCCCCCCGTGTCCCTGCGAGCGTGTCCCGGCCCGGCGTCACGAGTGTCCCCGTGTCCTTGTCCCTGTGCCAGCGAGCGTGGCCCTGGCCCCGAGAGTGCAAGTCCCCGTGCACGTCCCCGTGCAAGCCACGCTGTCCCCGTGCAAACCCCGCTGTCCCCGTGCGCATCCTGGTGCCCGCGCACGCCCTCGACGTCCCCACGCACGCCCGTGTCCCCGCGTCCTCGTGCATGTCCCCCACGTCCCCGTGCACGTCCCCCGTGCAAAACCCCGATGTCCTGGTCTTTGGACACGTCCTCGTGCACGTCCCGGTGTCCCCACGCGTGTCCTCGTGCACGGCCCCGTGCAAACCCCGACATCCCCGTGCTCGCCCCCCCCCCCGTGTCCCCACGTGTGTCCTCGTGCACGTCCCCGTGTGTCCTCGTGCACGTCCCCATGTGTCCTCGTGCACGTCCCCGTGCAAATCCCAACATCCCCGTGCTCGCTCCCGTGTCTCCGCAGTGCGTGTGCGCACCCCCCCCCATATAACCTTCCTCTCTCCTTCCCCCCCCCCCCCAGCCAGGCTGCACCCCCGGGGGGGGGGGGGGCTGCACCCAGCAGCCTCCCACCAATTAATTAGGGCGCTAATTAACCAGGGGACACATTAACAGTGCAAAATCAGTGCCTTGGGGGGGGGCAATAAAAGGGTGCACCCACCCCCCCCCCCGGGGAAAAGGGATTCCCAAGGAAAAAGGGAGATCCCCCCAGGAAATTCTGCCCCCCCCCCCCCCAAAAAAATAGTGATTCTTCTAAATTAGGGACCCTTCCGGGAAACAGGGACCCCCCCCCCAGGAAACAGGGACCCCCCCAGGAAACAGGGACTCCCCCCTTATGGAAACGAGCCCCCCCAGCTCGGGGGGGGGGGTATTTCAGGGCAGACCCTAATTTTTACACCCCCCCATCAAACTGGGGGGGGGGGAGTCTCCTGGCAGAATATCCCCCCCCCTCCCCAGATGATGGGGACATGCTGGAGGGGGGGGGATGTCCCTGTGCCCCCCCCCCCCATCCCCTGCAGTAGCTCGGGGTCACCCTGACCCAGCTGTCGGGGGGGGGGCGCCCCCCCCCGCGCTGCGGCGTGGGCGACTGCAGTGTTGGCCCAGTGCCAGCCCCCCCCCCCCGCACCCTTGGGTGGTGATTTGGGGGGGGGGGGGACACGTACACACACACCACAGGACCCCCCCCCCCCATAGAGCAACAGCTCCCACCCCCCCCCACCCCAAAACCTGCCATCATCTTGGGGGGGGTCTTTGTGTGTGTGTCCCCCCCCCCCCAGTGATGCGTAAAGTAGGATCCCCCCCCCCCCCAAATCTACACCCCCCCCCAAATGACCCCCCCCCCAGGATGGGGGTCCTGGCCAAAAATGGAGGGGGGTGTCCCCGCATCCCCCATGATGATTCCCCCAATTTGGGGGGGGGCACCCCCAGACCCCAGGTAAGTATAGATAAATTGGGGGGGGTCCCCCTTTTTCCCAGGCCTCCTGGGGGCCGCTATAAGGGATACCCTATAGAAACCCCCCCCCCGCATGGGGGGGGGCCCTCCCCCCCGGCCACCCCTCCCCCCGCGGTCAAGGCCGGATTAACGGGGGAGCAGATGGCGAGGGGGGGGGTCACCCACATCCCCCCCCCCCCGTGTCCTTGTGCTTGGGCTGGGGTGGGGGGGGGGGGGGCTGCTGTGCTGCAAAGGGGGGGGGGGGTCGTGCTGTAGGGATTTGGGGGGGCTGGGGCAGGATTTGGGGGTCCCTGGGGGTGCCCTGAGGCAGGATTTGGGGGGGGGATCCCTAGGGACTGGCGGGGGGGCTGGGGCAGGATTTGGGGGGGGGGGCAGGGGTCTGTAGGGTGCCCTGGTGCAGGATTTGGGGGGCTCAGGGGGGGTCCCTGGGCAATGGGGTTCCCTGGGGGGGGAGCTGGGGGTCCCTGGGTGATGGGCAGTGTAGGACCAGGGGTTTTTTTGGGGGGGGTCATGCTGCAGGATCGGGGGGGTTTGGGGTGCAGGACCCCTGCTACAGGCTCCCAGCCTTTTTGGGGGGGGTCATGCTGCAGGATTGGGGGGTTTTGGGGTGCAGGACCCCTGCTATGGGCTCCCAGGCTTTTTTGGGGGGGGGGTCATGCTGCAGGTTTGGGGTTTTTGGCGTGCTGGGGGGGTGCAGGACCCCTGCTACGGGCTCCCAGGCTTTTTGGGGGGGGGTCATGCTGCAGGATCGGGGGGGGGTTTGGGGTGCAGGACCCCTGCTACAGGCTCCCAGGCTTTTTTGGGGGGGGGGTCATGCTGCAGGATCGGGGGGTTTGGGGTGCAGGACCCCTGCTACAGGCTCCCAGGCTTTTTGGGGGGGGGGTCATGCTGCAGGATCGGGGGGTTTGGGGTGCAGGACCCCTGCTATGGGCTCCCAGGCTTTTTTGGGGGGGGGTCATGCTGCAGGATCGGGGTTTTTGGGGTGCTGGGGGGGTGCAGGACCCCTGCTATGGGCTCCCAGCGTTTTTGGGGGGGGGTCATGCTGCAGGATCGGGGGTTTTGGGGTGCTGGGGGGGTGCAGGACCCCTGCTACAGGCTCCCAGCCTTTTTGGCGGGGGGGGGTCATGCTGCAGGATCGGGGTTTTTGGGGTGCAGGACCCCTGCTATGGGCTCCCAGCCTTTTTGGCGGGGGGGTCATGCTGCAGGATCGGGGGTTTTGGGGTGCAGGACCCCTGCTACAGGCTCCCAGGCTTTTTGGGGGGGGGGGTCATGCTGCAGGTTTGGGGTTTTTGGGGTGCTGGGGGGGTGCAGGACCCCTGCTATGGGCTCCCAGCGTTTTTGGGGGGGGGGTCATGCTGCAGGATCGGGGGTTTTGGGGTGCAGGACCCCTGCTACAGGCTCCCAGGCTTTTTTGGGGGGGGGTCATGCTGCAGGATTGGGGGGGGGTTGGGGTGCAGGACCCCTGCTACAGGCTCCCAGGCTTTTTTGGGGGGGGGTCATGCTGCAGGATCGGGGTTTTTGGGGTGCTGCGGTGGTGCAGGACCCCTGCTATGGGCTCCCAGCCTTTTTTGGGGGGGGGTCATGCTGCAGGTTTGGGGTTTTTGGGGTGCTGGGGGGGTGCAGGGACCTTGCAGGGTCGGGGGGGGGCATAATCCATGCTGCAGGACGGTGGGATTTGGGGGTCCAGGACGGTGGGATTTGGGGGTCCAGGACGGTGGGATTTGGGGGTCCAGGGCGGTGGGATTTCAGGGCCCATGGCGCGGGGTCAGAGCAGCCGACGGGGGGGTGCGGGGCCCCCCAGCGTAAACCCCCCCCCCCCAGTACGGCGGCTCCGACAGCTACCGCGTGGCCACCACGCAGGACAAGGGGGGCGAGAAGGAATCCCCCAAAAAGGGGAAGAGCAAGACGAGGGACCTGGATGACCTCAAGAAGGAGGTGGCCATGGTGAGTGGGGGGGCTTGGGGGGGGCTGGGGTAGTTTGGGGGGTGGGGGGGGGCTGGGGTGCAAGGTAGGGGCGGTTTGGGGGGGCTAGGGGCAGTTTGGGGGGGGCTGGGGCAATTGGGGGGGCAGGAGATGGGCAGTTTGGGGTGCATGGTGGGGGGTCTGGGGTAATTTGGGGGGCGACTGGGGGGGCTGGGGTAATTTGGGGGGCGATTGGTGGGGGTCTGGGGCAATTTGGGGGGCATGATGGGGGGTTTTGGGGGGTCTGGGGCAATTTGGGGGGCGATTGGTGGGGGTCTGGGGCAATTTGGGGTGTATGATGGGGGGGTTGGAGGAGGATATGGGCAGTTTGGGGGGCATGATGGGGGGTTTTGGGGGGCTCTGAGGCAATTTGGGGGGCGATTGGTGGGGGTCTGGGGCAATTTGGGGGGCATGATGGGGGGTTTGGGGGGGTCTGAGGCAATTTGGGGGGTGATTGGTGGGGGTCTGGGGCAATTTGGGGGGCATGATGGGGGGTTTGGGGGGTCTGAGGCAATTTGGGGGGCGATTGGTGGGGGTCTGGGGCAATTTGGGGGGCATGATGGGGGGTTTGGGGGGTCTGGGGCAATTTGGGGGGCGATTGGTGGGGGTCTGGGGCAATTTGGGGTGTATGATGGGGGGTTGGAGGAGGATATGGGCAGTTTGGGGGGCATGATGGGGGGTTTTGGGGGGCTCTGGGGCAATTTGGGGGGCAATTGGTGGGGGTCTGGGGCAATTTGGGGGGCATGATGGGGGGTTTCGGGGGGTCTGGGGCAATTTGGGGGGCGATTGGTGGGGGTCTGGGGCAATTTGGGGTGTATGATGGGGGGTTGGAGGAGGATACGGGCAGTTTGGGGGGCATGATGGGGGGTTTTGGGGGGGTCTGAGGCAATTTGGGGGGCGATTGGTGGGGGTCTGGGGCAATTTGGGGGGCATGATGGGGGTTTTGGGGGGTCTGGGGCAATTTGGGGGGCGATTGGTGGGGGTCTGGGGCAATTTGGGGTGTATGATGGGGGGGTTGGGGAGGCTGGGGCAATTTGGGGTGCAGCTGGGGGGGTCTGGGGCAATTTGGGGTGTATGATGGGGGGTTTGGGGCAGGAGATGGGCAGTTTGGGGTGCATGATGGGGGGCTGGGGCAATTTTGGGGGCAGTTGGGGGGGTCTGGGGCAGTTTGGGGCGTATGATGGGGGTATGGGGCAATTTGGGGTGCGTTGGGGGGCTGCATGCAGTGTGGGGGCAATTGGGGGGGCTGCAAACAGCGGAGAGGGGCAGAGGGCAGTTTGGGGGGGCCAGGGGATTTTTGGGGGGGGGGTCTCACCCTTCTCCCACAGACAGAGCACAAGATGTCGATCGAGGAGGTCTGTAGGAAATACAACACGGACTGCGTGCAGGTGAGCCCCCCCCCCCAAAAAAACAGGGGGGGTCCCTTTTGGGGTGTCCCCCCCCGGCATCTCCCTCCCGAGAGCCTTTGCCTTAGGGGGGGGGTCTCTTTTGGGGTCCCCTATAGGACTCTGCCCTTCCCTTTAGGGGTCCCTTTTGGGGTCTCTCCTGGGGTCACCTTTTTGGGGTGCCCCCCCGGGGTCTTTGCTTTGGGGGGGGTCACTTTGGGGGTGTCTCTTGGGGTCTGCCTCCCCATGGGGGGGGTCTCTTTTTGGGGGTCTGCCTTTCCCCCGAACTGCCCCTTTTGGGGGGTCCCTTTTGAGGGTCCCCATAGGGCTCTGCCCCTCCCCTTGGGGGGGGTCTGTTTTGGGGGGGGGTCTGTTTTTTGGGGAGGGTCTCCCCACTTGGGGGTCCCTTTTTGGGGTCCCCCTTTCCCCATCGATGTCCAATTTGGGGGGGTCCCTCTTGGGGGTCTTCTCCCTGATGGGGGGGGCATCTCCCCATTAGATAGTCCCCTTTTTGGGGGGGGGTCACCCCTGCAGGGTCTCTCCCCCCTCTCTGGGGTCTCTTTCAGGGACCCCCATGGGGGGGTCTGTTTTGGGGTCCCCCCTCTCCCATGCACCTCCATTTAGGGGGTCACTTTTTGGGGGGGCCACTTTTGGGGGGGCTTCTCTGCCTGGGGGGGGGGCATCTCCCCATTCGAGGGTCCCCCTTGGGGTCTCCCCATGAGGGGGGGTCACCCCTGCAGGGTCTCTCCCCCCTCTCTGCGGTCTCTTTTCAGGGATTTTGGGGATCTATTTTGGGGGTCCCCCTGACACCCCCCCCCCTTTTTTTTGGGGCAGGGTCTGACCCACAGCAAGGCGCAGGAGATCCTGGCGCGGGACGGCCCCAACGCCCTGACGCCCCCCCCCACGACCCCCGAGTGGGTCAAATTTTGCCGGCAACTTTTCGGGGGGTTCTCCATCCTCCTCTGGATCGGGGCCATCCTCTGCTTTTTGGCTTACGGCATCCAAGCCGGCACCGAGGACGAACCCTCCAACGACAATGTAGGTGGGGGGGGGGGTCCCCATGAAGGGGGGGGGGGGGCAAAAAATGGGGGGCTGGGGCAATTGGTGGGGGGGTAGGGGGGTGATGGGGCAACGGTACCCAGGAGTTGTAGGGCAATTGTGCCTTGGAGCTTGGGGGGGGGGGGGGGGATGGGGGGGGGTGGAGCAAGGGGGGGGGCAGCTGTGCCCCAGATTTGGGGGGGCAATGGGGGGGGTTAATTGTACCCCAAATTTGGGGAAAAACTGCCCTGGGGGCAGCAGGGGCTAATGGGGGGGGGGGTGCAACCATGCTGGCAGATGGGGTGCCCCATGTGGGGAGAGGGGCTTTGTTGGGGGGCACGACCCACCCCCCCTGATCCATGCTGACCCCCCCCTAATTTTCTTCACACCCCCCCCCCCCCAGCTGTACCTGGGCATCGTCCTGGCCGCCGTCGTCATCATCACCGGCTGCTTCTCCTACTACCAAGAGGCCAAGAGTTCCAAAATCATGGAGTCCTTCAAGAACATGGTGCCCCAGGTGGGGACCCCCCCGGGGGGGGGGCAAATTTGGGGTGTGGGGGGGCAGATATTTGGTGGGGGGGGGCAGATATTTGGTGGAGGGGCTGATAGATGGAGGTGGAGACAGAGGGATGCAGCTGGGGATGGAGTAATGGGTTGGGAGGGGATGTTGTGCCCCCCCCCAATATGTTGTGGCCCCCCCCAATATGTGTGTACCCCCCCCCCCCAGCAAGCCCTGGTGATCCGGGAGGGGGAGAAGATGCAGGTGAACGCGGAGGAGGTGGTGGTGGGAGACCTGGTGGAGGTCAAGGGGGGGGACCGCGTCCCCGCCGACCTGCGCATCATCTCGGCACACGGCTGCAAGGTGGGGATCCCCCCCCCCCAAAAAAAAAAAAAAAAATGCACGGGACACCCCCGCATGCCCAGAGCCCCCTGAAATGCATAGAGCCCCCCCGCATGCCCTCCCCAAGCCCCCACCTCTGCATGGACACCCCTTACCCCCCCCCCCCGCATGGGACTCAGTGGACCCCCAGCCCCCCCCCCCACCTTTCAGAGACCCCCTCCCCACTCTGCAGGAACCCCTGGGACCCACTAACCTTGCATTGAGCCCCCCCAGGAGCTCCATGAACCCCCCCCCAGCTTACAGAGACCACCTCAGGAGCTCCGTGGACCCCCCCCAACTTGCAAAGATCCCCCCAGGAGCCCCTCCAACTTGCAGAGACACCCCCCAGGACCTCTATGGAGCCCCCAGGAGCTCCATGGACCCCCCCCAGCTTACAGAGACCCCCCCAGGACCTCTATGGACCCCCCAGGAGCTCCGTGGACCCCCCCCAACTTGCAAAGATCCCCCCAGGAGCCCCCCCAACTTGCAGAGACACCCCCCAGGACCTCTATGGAGCCCCCAGGAGCTCCATGGACCCCCCCCAGCTTACAGAGACCCCCCCAGGACCTCTATGGACCCCCCAGGAGCTCCGTGGACCCCCCCCAACTTGCAAAGATCCCCCCAGGAGCCCCCCCAACTTGCAGAGACACCCCCCAGGACCTCTATGGACCCCCCAGGAGCTCCATGGACCCCCCCCAAAACTTGCAGTAACCCTCTAGGACCTCCGTGGACCCCCCCCCAGAAGCTCCATGGACCCCTCCCAACTTGCAGACCCCCCCCCAAGACCCCCATGCACCCCAAAACTTGCAGAAAGTCCCCCCAGGAGCTCCATGGACACCCCCCCAAGGAGCCTTATGGACCCCTCATCTTGCAGAAACCCTCCCCAAGCCCTTCAGGGACCCCCCCCCCGAAAAAAAAACCCCTAACGTGCCCCCCCCCAGGTGGATAACTCCTCGCTGACGGGGGAGTCGGAGCCCCAAACCCGCTCCCCCGACTGCACCCACGACAACCCCCTGGAGACCCGCAACATCACCTTCTTCTCCACCAACTGCGTCGAGGGTGAGCTGGGGGGGCTTGGGGGGGTCCCCCAAAGGGGTTGGGGGTCCCTGGGGCCAGCTGAGGGTGGATTGGGGGTCCCCCGAGGGAAATTGGGGGTCTCTAGGGCCAGCTGAGGGGGTTAGGGGGTCTCTGGGTAGGTTTAGGGGGGGGGCCTTGGAGTCTTTATGGGGTCCCCCAGCAGGTTTGGGGGTCCCCCACCAGGTTTGGGGATCCCCGGGGCTGCCTTGGAGTCCTTATGGGGGTCCCCTGGTGGGTTTGGGGGTGCCTTGGGGTCTTTCTGGGGGTCCCTGGGCAGGTTTGGGGGTCCCTGGGCTGCCTGCAGCGATGCTTTGGGATCCTGGGACCATTTTGGGGGCTGTTTTGGGGGTCCCTGAGCCATTTTGGGGGTCCCTGAGCCCCTTTTGGGATCCTGGACCATTTGGGGGGCTGTTTTGGGTTCCCTGAGCCATTTTGGGGTTCCCTGGGCCCATTTTGGATTCCTGGGCCATTTGGGGGGCTGTTTTGGGGGTCCCTGAGCCATTTTGGGGGTCCCTGAGCCCCTTTTGGGATCCTGGACCATTTGTGGGGCTGTTTTGGGGGTCCCTGAGCCATTTTGGGGGTCCCTGAGCCCCTTTTGGGATCCTGGACCATTTGTGGGGCTGTTTTGGGGGTCCCTGAGCCATTTTGGGGGTCCCTGGGCCCATTTTGGATTCCTGGGCCATCTGTGGGGCTGTTTTGGGGGTCCCTGAGCTATTTTGGGGGTCCCTGAGCCCCTTTTGGGTTCCTGGACCATTTGTGGGGCTGTTTTGGGGATTCCTGAGCCATTTTGGAGATCCCTGAGCCCCTTTTGGGGTCCTGGACCATTTGTGGGGCTGTTTTGGGGTCCCTGAGCCATTTTTGGCATCCCTGAGTGCGTTTTGGGGTCCTGGACCATTTGTGGGGCTGTTTTGGGGGTTCCTGAGCCATTTTGGGGTCCCTGAGCCCCTTTTGGGATCCTGGACCATTTGGGGGGCTGTTTTGAAGGGTCGCTGAGCCACTTTGGGGGTCCCTGAGCCCCTTTTGGGGTCCTGGACCATTTGTGGGGCATTTTGGGGATCCCTGCGCCATTTTGGGCATCCCTGAGTGTGTTTTGGGATCCTGGACCATTTGTGGGACTGTTTTGGGGGTTCCTGAGCCATTTTAGGGGTCCCTGAGTGTGTTTCGGGGTCCTGGACCATTTGCGGGGCTGTTTTGGGGATCCCTGAGCCATTTTGGGATCCTGGACCATTTGTGGGGCTGTTTTGGGGATTCCTGAGCCATTTTGGGGTCCTGGACCTTTTGCAGAGCTGTTTTGGGGATCCCTGAGCCATTTTGGGGTCCTGGACCATTTGTGGGGCTGTTTTGGGGGTCTCTGAGCCATTTTGGGCGTCCCTGAGCCCCTTTTGGGGTCCTGGACCATTTGTGGGGCATTTTTAGGGATCCCTGCGCCATTTTGGGCATCCCTGAGTGTGTTTTGGGGTCCTGGACCATTTGTGGGGCCGTTTTGGGGATCCCTGAGCCATTTTGGGGTCCTGGACCATTTGTGGGGCTGTTTTGGGGGTCTCTGAGCCATTTTGGGCGTCCCTGAGCCCCTTTTGGGGTCCTGGACCATTTGTGGGGCATTTTTAGGGATCCCTGCGCCATTTTGGGCATCCCTGAGTGTGTTTTGGGGTCCTGGACCATTTGTGGGACTGTTTCGGGGATCCCTGAGCCACTTTGGGGTCTGGACCATTTGTGGGGCTGATTTGGGGATGTCTGCGCCATTTTGGGCGTCCCTGAGCCCCTTTTGGGGTCCTGGACCATTTGTGGGGCATTTTTAGGGATCCCTGCGCCATTTTGGGCATCCCTGAGTGTGTTTTGGGGTCCTGGACCATTTGTGGGGCCGTTTTGGGGATCCCTGAGCCATTTTGGGGTCCTGGACCATTTGTGGGGCTGTTTGGGGGGTTCCTGAGCCATTTTGGGGGTCCCTGAGCCCCTTTTGGTATCCTGGACCATTTGGGGGGCTTTTTTAGGGATCCTTGAGCCATTTTGGGCATCCCTGAGTGCGTTTCGGGGTCCTGGACCATTTGTGGGGCCGTTTTGGGGTCAGGACCATTTTTAGGGTCCCTGATCCCCCCGGTGACCCCCGTCGTCTCCCCCCAGGGACGGCACGGGGGGTGGTGATCGCCACAGGGGACCGGACCGTGATGGGGCGCATCGCCACGCTGGCCTCGGGGCTGGAGGTGGGCAAGACCCCGATCGCGGTGGAGATCGAGCACTTCATCCAGCTGATCACCGGCGTCGCCGTCTTCCTCGGCATCTCCTTCTTCATCCTCTCCCTCATCCTGGGCTACACCTGGCTGGAGGCCGTCATCTTCCTCATCGGCATCATCGTCGCCAACGTCCCCGAGGGGCTGCTGGCCACCGTCACCGTATGTGGGGGGGGGGGGGATATATGGGGTGCAGGGGCTGAGGGGGGGGGCAATACAGGGTGCAGGGGGTCCAAGGGGGCTGTGGCTGCGCTATGGGGTGAAATATGGGGTGCTGGGGGGCAATAGATGGGGTGCAAGGGCTGCGGAGGGCACTTAGGGGGTGCAGGGGGGGGGGGCTGTGACTGCTATGGGGCTGCAAGGGGGGGGGTCCAAAGGGGGATGCAAGGGGTCTGGGGGTGCAGGGCTGGGGGGTGTATTGGGGGCTGCATGTGCAATAGGGGGGGCTACAGGTCCAGGATTGGGGTGCACTGGGGGGGGGAGGGGCTGTGCCTGCAAGGAATGGAAGGGGGGTCCGTGCATTCGCTTGGAGGGTCTGTGCATGCGACGGGGGGGGCCACGCATGCGTCGGGGGGCTGCGGCTCCAGGATCGGGGTGCGATGTTGGGGGGGGGTCCGCGCATGCAATGGGGGCTTATGGATCCAGGATTGGGGTGCAATGTTGGGGGGGGGGGGGGTCCGAGCATGCAATGGGGGCTTATGGATACAGAATTGGGGTGCAATAGGGGGTCCGTGCTTGCAACGGGGGGGCCACGCATACAACGGGGGGGCTGCGGCTCCAGGATTGGGGTGCGATGTTTGGGGGGGGGTCCGTGCATGCAGTCGGGGCTATGGATCCAGGATTGGGGTGCAATAGGGGGTCCGTGCTTGCACCGTGGGACCATGCACGCCGTGGGGTCTCTGTCACTGTGCCGAGGGGTACGGACCCCCCCCAATTCGGACCCACGCCCCCCCCCCCCCCCCCAAGGTGTGCCTGACGCTGACGGCCAAGCGGATGGCGCGGAAGAACTGCCTGGTGAAGAACCTGGAGGCGGTGGAGACGTTGGGGTCCACCTCCACCATCTGCTCTGACAAGACGGGGACCCTCACCCAAAATCGCATGACGGTCGCCCACATGTGGTTCGACAACCAGATCCACGAGGCCGACACCACCGAGGACCAGTCGGGTGGGTGGGGGGGGATTTGGGGGGGGCTGGAGGGGTGTTGGGGGGGCTGGGGGCGTCAGGGAGGGTTGGGGGGCTACTGGGGGCTGTGGGAAGGGACTGGGGGAGTCAGAGCAAGGGCAGAGGGGGCTGGAGATGATTTGGGGGGGTCAGGGAGGGCTGGGGGGCTACTGGGGGCTGTGGGAAGGGACTGGGGGAGTCAGAGCAAGGGCAGAGGGGGCTGGAGATGATTTGGGGGGGTCAGGGAGGGCTGGGGGGCTACTGGGGGCTGTGGGAAGGGACTGGGGGAGTCAGAGCTGGGGAGAGGGGGCTGGAGATGATTTGGGGGGGTCAGGGAGGGCTGGGGGGCTACTGGGGGCTGTGGGAAGGGACTGGGGGAGTCAGAGCAAGGGCAGAGGGGGCTGGAGATGATTTGGGGGGGTCAGGGAGGGCTGGGGGGCTACTGGGGGCTGTGGGAAGGGACTGGGGGAGTCAGAGCAAGGGCAGAGGGGGCTGGAGATGATTTGGGGGGGGAGAAATTGGGGTCCTGGGGGGGAGTTGGAGTTTTTGCGGCACTAAGCTGAGAGCTCGGGTGGGGGGAGAGGGGAAACCTGAGTACTCCCCCACTTTGGGCACCCCACTGACACCCCCCCCCCATGTCCCCCCCCCAGGCACTGCCTTTGATAAGAGCTCAGCTACTTGGGTGGCCCTGTCCCACATCGCGGGGCTCTGCAACCGGGCGGTCTTCAAGGGGGGGCAGGAGAACGTCCCCATCCTCAAGGTGAGGGGCTGGGATGGAGGGGGGGGGCTGAGGGGGTGGGGGGTGCATCGGTCCCATGGGGCATGGGAAGGGTTTGGGGGGCCCTGGGGGGTCTCAGGGGTATGGGAAGGGAAGGGGTTGGGGGGGGGCAGGGTGTACTATGGGGCACGGGAAGGGTTTGGGGGGGGGCTGGATGTGCCATGGGAAGGGTTTGGGGGTCCCTGGAGGGGCTCTGGGGCACAGGAAGGGTTTGGGGGTCCCTGGGGGTCCTATAGGGCACGGGAAGGGTTTGGGGGGGGCATGGTGTACTATGGGGCATCGGAAGGGTTTGGGGGGGGCTGGATGTGCCATGGGAAGGGTTTGGGGGGCCCTGGGGGGGCTCTGGGGCACGGGAAGGGTTTGGAGGGTCCCTGTAGGGTCCCAGGGGAAGGGTTTGGGGGTCCCTGGGGGTCCTATAGGGCACGGGAAGGGTTTGGAGGGTCCCTGTAGGGTCCCAAGGGAAGGATTTGGGGCCCCCTGGGATGTGGGGGGTCCCTTCCTCACCCTGTGCCCCCCCCCCTCAGCGTGATGTGGCCGGGGACGCCTCGGAGTCGGCGCTGCTGAAGTGCATCGAGCTTTCCTCCGGCTCCGTCAAGGTGATGCGGGAGAGGAACAAGAAGGTGGCCGAAATCCCCTTCAACTCCACCAACAAGTACCAGGTACCCACAAGGGCCCCCCCCCCCCAAACCGACGGGACCCCAACCCTCAGCGTCCCCCCCAAACCCTCAGCATCCCCCCCAAACCTGTGGGGTTCCCCCCCAAACCTGCGGGGTCCCCTCCATCCCTCATGGACCTCAAACCTCTTGACGAGGTCTCCAAGCCCCCTGGGTCCCCCCAAAACCTGTGGGACCCCCCCCCAAGAGCCACCAGGTACCCCCAGCCCTACGGAGCCCTCAAACACCCACCGGGTGTCCCCCCCCCAGACCCATAAGATCCCCCCAGACCCACCAAGACCCCTAAACCTGCAGACCCCTCAAGCCCCCCCCCCAGCCCTGCAGAGGCCCTTAAGCCCCCCCAAGCACACCAGACCCCCCCTAGCCTCCAGCCCCCCCATCCCCACGCCCCCCCATCACACTAATCCCCTGCCCAGTACTGGCAGGATGGGATTCCCAGGGCTTACTGGTGTGGAAAATCCCCCCCGTGGGTGGCAAGTAGGAGGGAGGGGGGACAACCACGGTGCAGGGGAGGGTGATGCTGACCCTGGGACCCCCCCCCCGCAGCTTTCCATACATGAGACCGAAGACCCCAACGATAACCGGTACCTGCTGGTGATGAAGGGGGCCCCCGAGCGTATCCTGGACCGGTGTTCCACCATCCTGCTGCAGGGCAAGGAGCAGCCCCTGGACGAGGAGATGAAGGAAGCTTTCCAAAACGCCTACCTGGAACTGGGGGGGCTGGGGGAGAGGGTCCTGGGTACGCACTTGGGGGGGCAGGGTGGTCTGGGGATGGGGCTGAGGTGGGGTACGGGCGTCCCTGCGGGGAGCATCTCCTGGGGATGGGGTTGTGAGGGGGCCTGGGGGCTCCCAGGGGGTCTCTGGGGGGGGATATGTCCTGGGTTAGGGGGCTGAGGGGGGTCCTGGGGGTCCCTGGGGGGGACATGTCCTGGGTTAGGGGGCTGAGAGGGGTCCTGGGGGTCCCTGGGGGCTCCCAGGGGGTCTCTGGAGGGGAACATGTCCTTGGGTTAGGGGGCTGAGAGGGGTCCTGGGGGTCCCTGGGGGCTCCCAGGGGGTCTCTGGGGGGGGATATGTCCTGGGTTAGGGGGCTGAGGGGGGTCCTGGGGGTCCCTGGGGGCTCCCAGGGGGTCTCTGGGGGGGAACATGTCCTTGGGTTAGGGGGCTGAGGGGGGTCCTGGGGGTCCCTGGGGGGGACATGTCCTGGGTTAGGGGGCTGAGAGGGGTCCTGGGGGTCCCTGGGGGCTCCCAGGGGGTCTCTGGGGGGGGATATGTCCTGGGTTAGGGGGCTGAGGGGGGTCCTGGGGGTCCCTGGGGGGGACATGTCCTGGGTTAGGGGGCTGAGAGGGGTCCTGGGGGTCCCTGGGAGGACGGGGATGTCCTGGGTAAGGGATAAGGGGGTCCCTGGGGGGTCTCAGGGGGTCCCTGGGGGGGGATATGTCCTGGGTTAGGGGGCTGAGGGGGGTCCTGGGGGTCCCTGGGAGGATGATGATGTTCTGAGTAGGGGGCTGAGGGATTTCCTGGGGGGGTCTTAGGGGGTCTCAGTGGGGGGGACATGTCCTGGGTAGGGGGCTGAGGGGGGTCCTTGGGAGGATGGATGTGTCTTGAGTATGGGGCCGAGGGGAGCCCTCGGGGGGGGGTCTCTGGGGGGGACACGCCCTCCCTATGGAGCTGGGGGGGGTCACTGGTGAAGCACACCCTGGGCACACTTGGGGGTCTTTTTTTGGGGGGGGGGGTGCTCCATCCTGGGTTGGAGAACCCTGCAGCAGCCACCGCTCCCCCAAACCAGGGGGGGCAACATCTGTGTGAAAGGCAGGGGGGGCAGAAGAGGGGTGTGGGGGTGCAGGGGGGGGGTCTCACCTCCCCCCCCCCCCCCAAAAAAAAGGCTTCTGCCACTTCTACCTGCCGGAGGAGCAGTACCCCAAGGGCTTCGCCTTCGACTGCGACGACGTCAACTTCGCCACCGACAACCTCTGCTTCGTGGGGCTCATGTCCATGATCGACCCCCCCCGCGCCGCCGTCCCCGACGCCGTCGGCAAATGCCGCAGCGCCGGCATCAAGGTACGACCCCCCCCCAAAAAAAACCCAAAAAACCCCCCAAACCCCCCAAAACCTCCCAAAACCCCCCAAAACCCCTGGGGTGCCCTCCAAGGAGGGGTCGTGTGTGTCCCCCCCAGACCCCCATGGGGTCCCTTCTCCATCCCTGCACCCTGCAGCCCCCCAGTCCCCAAGCCGGGGGGGGTCACCCCTCTGTTTGTGTGTCCCCCCCCCCAAGGTGATTATGGTGACCGGAGACCACCCCATCACGGCCAAAGCCATCGCCAAGGGGGTGGGCATCATTTCGGAGGGGAACGAGACGGTGGAGGACATCGCCGCCCGCCTCAACATCCCCGTCAGCCAGGTTAACCCCAGGTAGATTTGGGGGGGGGGGGGCAACAGAGGGGGCTGGGGGGGGGGGCATTTGGGGGTGCGGGGGGGTGATGGAGAGGAGCCGGGATGCAGGGGAAGGGGATTTAGGGGAGCGCAATGCGGGGTGCTGGGGTGCGTTGTGTGATGTTGGGGGGCGAGGGGGGGTGCAGCGTTAGGGTGTTGGGGTGCCTGACCCCCCCCCCCCCCGTGTGTCGTGTGTGTCCCCCCCCCCAGGGACGCCAAAGCCTGCGTGATCCACGGCACCGACCTGAAGGACATGTCCTCGGAGCAGATCGACGAGATCCTGCAGAACCACACCGAAATCGTCTTCGCCCGCACGTCCCCCCAGCAGAAGCTCATCATCGTCGAAGGCTGCCAGCGCCAGGTCGGGGCCCCCCCCCCAAAAAAAATACACCCCAACACCCCCCTGGGGGTCCTCAACCCCACCCCAAGCATCATTCCTGGGGTCCCTGAACCCCCCAAAAGCACCTCCAGGATTTCCCCCAAAGCCCCCCAGCTCTGTCACCAAGGATGCCCCCCCCCAAAGCGTCCCCAGACGGCACCGACCCCCCCCCCAAACTGTCGCATCCCCCCAAAAAAACACCCAGAACGGATCCTGCAGCCCCCCCCCCCCCCATCCCTCCAGTCCCCATGGTGGTGGCATGGTCCCCATCCCCACGTCCCCACCACCATGGGGTGTCCCCCTCCTCATCCTCATCCTCACCCCCCCAGGGTGCCACTGTGGTGGGGATGGGGATGGTCCCCACCGCCATGGGATGTCCCCCTCCTCATCCTCATCCTCATCATTATGGGATGGGGATGGTCCCCCCCACCATGGGATGTCCCCCTCCTCATCCTCATCCTCACCCCCCCCAGGGTGCCATCGTGGTGGGGATGGTCCCCACCACCATGGGATGTCCCCCTCCTCATCCTCATCCTCACCCCCCCCAGGGTGCCATCGTGGTGGGGATGGTCCCCACCACCATGGGATGTCCCCCTCCTCATCCTCACCCCCCCCAGGGTGCCATCGTGGTGGGGATGGGGATGGTCCCCACCGCCATGGGGTGGTCCCCATCTCCAGAGCATCATCATTATGGGATGGGGATGGTCCCCCCCCACCATGGGATGTCCCCCTCCTCATCCTCATCCTCGTCATTATGGGATGGGGATGGTCCCCCCCACCATGGGATGTCCCCCTCCTCATCCTCATCCTCATCATTATGGGATGAGGATGGTCCCCACGTCCCCACCGCCATGGGATGTCCCCCTCCTCATCCTCATCCTCATCATTATGGGATGGGGATGCTCCGTACGTCCCCACCACCATGGGATGTCCCCCTCCTCATCCTCATCCTCATCATTATGGGATGGGGATGCTCCGTACGTCCCCACCACCATGGGATGTCCCCCTCCTCATCCTCATCCTCACCCCCCCCAGGGTGCCATCGTGGTGGGGATGGTCCCCACCACCATGGGATGTCCCCCTCCTCATCCTCACCCCCCCCAGGGTGCCATCGTGGTGGGGATGGGGATGGTCCCTACCGCCATGGGGTGGTCCCCATCTCCAGAGCATCATCATTATGGGATGGGGATGGTCCCCCCCACCATGGGATGTCCCCCTCCTCATCCTCATCCTCATCATATGGGATGAGGATGGTCCCCACGTCCCCACCGCCATGGGATGTCCCCCTCCTCATCCTCATCCTCATCATTATGGGATGGGGATGGTCCCCCCCACCATGGGATGTCCCCCTCCTCATCCTCATCCTCATCATTATGGGATGAGGATGGTCCCCACGTCCCCACCGCCATGGGATGTCCCCCTCCTCATCCTCATCCTCATCATTATGGGATGGGGATGCTCCGTACGTCCCCACCACCATGGGATGTCCCCCTCCTCATCCTCATCCTCACCCCCCCCAGGGTGCCATCGTGGTGGGGATGGTCCCCACCACCATGGGATGTCCCCCTCCTCATCCTCACCCCAACCTTGGTCCCCAGGGTGCCATCGTGGCGGTGACGGGGGACGGGGTGAACGACTCCCCCGCGCTGAAAAAAGCCGACATCGGGGTGGCCATGGGCATCGCCGGCTCCGACGTCTCCAAGCAGGCGGCCGACATGATCCTCCTCGATGACAACTTCGCCTCCATCGTCACCGGCGTGGAGGAAGGTCAGGGCTGGACCGGCGGGGACGGAGGGACGGGGTCGGGGGGGCCGGGAGACCCCCGGTGACGCCCATCCCCGTCCCCTCAGGCCGCCTGATTTTTGACAACCTGAAGAAATCCATCGCCTACACCCTGACCAGCAACATCCCCGAAATCACCCCCTTCCTCCTCTTCATCATGGCCAACATCCCCCTGCCCCTGGGCACCATCACCATCCTCTGCATCGACCTGGGCACCGACATGGTGAGTGGGGACCCCCAGGGACCCCCCCCAAATCCTGGGTGCCACCAACAACCCCCCAAATCCCTTGTGATGGGACCACCAAGACCCCCAGGGATCTCCCCGCCTGCTCCAGACACTGTGGGGACCCCCCAGTACCCCCAAAACATGGGGACCCCCCCTTTCCCAACCAGCAAGGACCCCTGGGGACCCCAAAGTCCCCCAGGGACCCCCCCAAATCCTGGGTGCCACCAACAGCCCCCCCCAAATCCCCTGTGATAGGACCACCAAGACCCCCATGGACCCCCCCAGGCACCATGGGGACCCCCCAGTACCCCCAAAACATGGGGAGCCCCCCCCTTTCCCAACCAGCAAGGACCCTTGGGGACCCCAGGGACCCCCCCCCCAAATCCTGGGCACTACCACGCCCCCCACCCCCAAAAAGTCCCCTGTGATGGGACCCCGGAGACCCCCACGGACACCGTGGGGACCACCAACACCTCCCCCAGCACCCCCAAACCACGGGGGGCGACCCCCCCTTCCCTGACCACCCCTGCCCCCCAGGGGACCCCCCCCCCCAAAAACCCCCTTGTGACCCCCCCCCAGGGCTCCCCAAACCCTCTAGGACCCTTCCCAAGGTGCTGGGGTCCCCCCCTTTGCCCCTATCCCCCTCCACAGCCTGCACCCACCCCCAGCAGTTTAGGTGTCGGGGGGGGGACCCCAAAAAGTGGGGTGACCCCCCCCATGCCCCCCCCCCCCCAAGGTCCCCGCCATCTCGCTGGCCTACGAAGCGGCCGAGAGTGACATCATGAAGCGGCAACCCCGAAATCCCCGATCCGATAAATTGGTGAACGAGCGGCTCATCAGCATGGCTTACGGGCAGATCGGTGAGGGGGGGCAATTTGGGGTTCGGGGGGGGGCAATTTGGGGTGCGGAGGGGGCAATGTGGGGTGCGGAGGGGGGTAGGGTGGAGCTGGGGGTGCTGCGAGCACGGTGGGGTGCGGGAGGGATATGGGGGTGGGAGGGGGGGGATTGGGGGGTGTAGAGCAGCCCTGGGGCTGCAGTGGGGTAATTTGGGGTGCAGGGGGGTAATTTGGGGTGCTGGGGGGGAGCAGGAGAGCCCTGGGGGTGCAGGGGGGTAATTTGGGGTGCTGGGGGGGTACAGGAGAGCCCTGGGGGTGCAGTGGGGTAATTTGGGGTGCTGGGGGGTAACTTGGGGTGCTGGGGGGGTACAGGAGAGCCCTGGGGGTGCAGTGGGGTAACTTGGGGTGCTGGGGGGGAGCAGGAGAGCCCTGGGGGTGCAGTGGGGTAATTTGGGGTGCAGGGGGGTAATTTGGGGTGCTGGGGGGGAGCAGGAGAGCCCTGGGGGTGCAGTGGGGTAATTTGGGGTGCTGGGGGGGTACAGGAGAGCCCTGGGGGTGCAGGGGGGTAATTTGGGGTGCAATGGGGTAATTTGGGGTGCAGGGGGGTAATTTGGGGTGCTGGGGGGGTACAAGGCAGCCCTGGGGGTGCAGGGGGGTAATTTGGGGTGCTGGGGGGGTACAGGAGAGCCCTGGGGGTGCAGGGGGGTAATTTGGGGTGCAGGGGGGGGTACAGGAGAGCCCTGGGGGTGCAGGGGGGTAATTTGGGGTGCTGGGGGGGTACAGGAGAGCCCTGGGGGTGCAGGGGGGTAATTTGGGGTGCAGGGGGGTACAAGGCAGCGCTGGGGGTGCAGGAGGGTAATTTGGGGTGCTGGGGGGGGTACAGGAGAGCCCTGGGGGTGCAGGGGGGTAATTTGGGGTGCAGGGGGGGTACAGGAGAGCCCTGGGGGTGCAGGGGGGTAATTTGGGGTGCTGGGGGGGTACAGGAGAGCCCTGGGGGTGCAGGGGGGTAATTTGGGGTGCTGGGGGGGTACAAGGCAGCCCTGGGGGTGCAGGGGGGTAATTTGGGGTGCTGGGGGGGGTACAGGAGAGCCCTGGGGGTGCAGGGGGGTAATTTGGGGTGCTGGGGGGGTACAAGGCAGCCCTGGGGGTGCAGGGGGGTAATTTGGGGTGCTGGGGGGGTACAGGAGAGCCCTGGGGGTGCAGGGGGGTAATTTGGGGTGCAGGGGGGTACAGGAGAGCCCTGGGGGTACAGGGGGGTAATTTGGGGTGCAGGGGGGGTACAGGAGAGCCCTGGGGGTGCAGGGGGGTAATTTGGGGTGCAGGGGGGGTACAGGAGAGCCCTGGGGGTGCAGGGGGGTAATTTGGGGTGCAGGGGGGTAATTTGGAGTGCAGGGGGGTAATTTGGAGTGCTGGGGGGGTACAGGAGAGCCCTGGGGGCGCAGTGGGGTCCTTGGGGGGGGTTGCAGAGGGTCACAGGGGCTCAGGGCCCCCCCAGGGGTGCCGGGACGGGGGGTGTCGGGGTGTACCCTGACTCCCCCTTCCTTCCCCTGTGCCCCCCCCAGGGATGATCCAGGCGCTGGGGGGGTTCTTCTCCTACTTCGTCATCCTGGCGGAGAACGGGTTCCTGCCCTCCTGCCTGGTGGGCATCCGCCTCAACTGGGACGACCGGACCGTCAACGACCTGGAGGACTCCTACGGGCAGCAGTGGGTTAGTTGGGGGGGGGGCCGGGGGGGGCACAGACCACCCCCCCCCGGGGGACCCCAATTCCCCAAAAGGGCCGCAAACGGAGAGGGGAGGGGGGCTGAGCACCCCAATTTCCATGTACGGGGGGCTCTGGGCATCCCAGTTCCCAGGCATGGGGGTGTCCATGTGCCCCCCCCCCGAATATTTTGGGGGGGGGTCTCTGCACCCCAATATCCCTGCATGGCTGCAAAGGGGGGGGGGCTGCACACCCCGTTCCACACGCACAAGGGGGTCTG
>NW_027212434.1:37007-96986 GCF_947461875.1 Haliaeetus albicilla | reverse complement strand
ACCGGCCCCATCTCCTCCTTGGCCCCCAAATTGCCCCCCCAACCCAAACCGGGCCCCCCCCCCCGCCGCCGGTCTTCTGCCCCCCGCCCCCGGGCAGCCCCCCGCCCAGCCCGGTGCCCCCCCCATGGTACGTATGGATTTTTTTTTTTTGGGGGGGGGGGGAGGCACGGATTTAGGGGAAGCGCAGGGCTTAAATTTTGGGGTGTCGTCCCCCCCAAGGGTGGCTGTGATTTGGAGAGGGGGGGGGTCACACCACTCTGGGGGCCCCCCCGTAATTTGTGTATGGGTTTTTGGGGGGGGTCACACCAGTTTGGGGGCCCCCCCCGTGGTGTGTATAGCTGGGGAGGGGGATTTTAGCTGGGGGTCCCCCTTCTGTGTTTATATGGGGGGGGGGGAAGAATTGGGGGGGGGCACAGCCCAGCTTGGGCCCCCCCCGCCATGTCTCTATGGCCATGGGTGTCTGGGGGGGGGTCCTTGGGGGGGGGGGGGGGGGGTCCCTAGGGGTGGGCTGAGTTTTTTTGGGGGGGGGGGTCCCTGGGTGGGGGGGGTCCCTATGGGTGGGCTGAGCTTTTTTTTTGGGGGGGGGGGGGGGGTCCTATAGCAATACTGTAAAACTGGGGGGGGCGACCACAGGCAGGTCATGATGTCGTGTGTGTCCCCCCCCCCCCAGCCAAGCGGGGGGCCCCCCCAGCAGCGTCACCCCCCAACCCGCTGCCCCCCCCCTTGGGGGCCGCCCCCCTCCCGGACCCCAACAGTCGGTGAGCAACAAGGTGCTGGCGTGGAGCGGGGTGCTGGAGTGGCAAGAGGTGAGAATTGGGAAGCGGCGGGGGGGGGGGGGGGGTCCCAAGGGTGCTGGGGGGGGGGGTCTGGGGTGCTGGGGGGGGTGTCCCAAGGGTGCTGGGGGGGGGGGGCGGACCCCCAGGAGGAGGATTGGGGGGGGGGTCTGTGGATGCTCAACGGAGGGTTGGGGCTCTCTGAGGGCACCCGGGGGGGATGTTGGGGTGCACCCCCCCCTAAATTTTTCCGTACCCCCCCCCAAATTCCTCCGTGACCCCCCCTAAATTTTTCTGTGCCCCCCCACCCCTAATTTTTCTGTGTCCCCCCCCCCCAGAAACCCAAGCCGGCCTCGGTGGATTCCAGCACGAAGCTGACTCGGTCGCTGCCGTGTCAGGTCTACGTCAACGCCGGGGAAAATTTGTGAGTGGGGGGGGGGTCTGGGGGGGTCTGGGGGGGGGCAAGAAGGGTCTGGGGGGGGGGGTCATGGGGACCCCCAGGGTCACCCCCTTTTTTCCCCCAGGAAAACAGACCAGTGGCCGCAGAAGCTGATCATGCAGCTGATCCCGCAGCAGCTCCTGGTGAGGGTTTTTTTTGGGGGGGGGGGGGGGTCCTGACCCCAATTTTGGGGTTCACCTCGGGGGGTGTCCTTGCCCCCCTCCCCCTCCGAGTGGGGCTGAAGAGATTTTGGGGGTCCCCATATTCATTGGGGGGGGGGGGGGGGGGCTTTGATCTTCTCAAAAAATATTTGGGACCCCTTAGATGGGTTTCGGGGTTTCCTTGATCCAATGCCCCAAGCAGATTTGGGGGGTCCTTGACTCCCCCCCCAGAAGGATTTGGGGTCCCCCTGACCCCTGGGGGGTTTGGGGGTGTCACTGACCCCCCCCACTGTGTGTGTCGTCCCCCCCCCAGACCACGCTGGGACCCCTCTTCCGAAACTCCCGCATGGTCCAGTTCACTTCACAACAAGGACCTGGAGTCGCTCAAGGGCCTTTACCGCATCATGGGCAACGGCTTCGTAAGGACCCCCCCCGGGACCCCCCCAAAACTCCCTGGGGACCCCCCCAACGCCTTGGGGACCCCCAAAATTCTCCTGTCACACCCCCCCCCCCAGGTCCCCTTACAGCCCCCCCCCCGTTCCTCTTTGTTCCTCCTTGGTCACCAGCATCCCCCAGCCTCGGGCAACGGCTCCGTCGGGACCCCCCGGGGTCCCCGAAACCACTGGGGACCCCCCAAAACTCCCCGTCCCTCACCCGTGTCCCCATGTCCCCACGCGTGCTGCGTGTCCGTGTCCCCATCCCTCACCCGTGTCCCCACGCGGGCTGCGTGTCCGTGTCCCTCTCCCCGTGTCCCCAGGCGTGTTGTGTGTCCGTGTCCCCATCCCTCACCCGTGTCCCCACGCGGGCTGCGTGTCCGTGTCCCTCTCCCCGTGTCCCCAGGCATGTTGTGTGTCCGTGTCCCCATCCCTCACCCGTGTCCCCCCGTGGCTGCGTGTCCGTGTCCCTCTCCCCGTGTCCCCAGGCGTGTTGTGTGTCCGTGTCCCCATCCCTCACCCGTGTCCCCACGCGTGCTGCGTGTCCGTGTCCCCATCCCTCACCCGTGTCCCCCCGCGGGCTGCGTGTCCGTGTCCCTCTCCCCGTGTCCCAGGCGTGTTGTGTGTCCGTGTCCCCATCCCTCACCCGTGTCCCACGCGTGCTGCGTGTCCGTGTCCCCATCCCTCACCCGTGTCCCCCCGCGGGCTGCGTCTCCGTGTCCCTCTCCCCGTGTCCCCAGGCGTGTTGTGTGTCCGTGTCCCCATCCCTCACCGTGTCCCCCCGCGGGCTGCGTGTCCGTGTCCCTCTCCCCGTGTCCCCAGGCGTGTTGTGTGTCCGTGTCCCCATCCCTCACCCGTGTCCCCACGCGGGCTGCGTGTCCGTGTCCCTCTCCCCGTGTCCCAGGCGTGTTGTGTGTCCGTGTCCCCATCCCTCACCCGTGTCCCCACGCGTGCTGTGTGTCCGTGTCCCCATCCCTCACCCGTGTCCCCCCCGCGGGCTGCGTGTCCCGTGTCCCTCTCACCGTGTCCCCAGGCATGTTGTGTGTCCGTGTCCCCATCCCTCACCCGTGTCCCCCCGTGGGCTGCGTGTCCGTGTCCCTCTCCCCGTGTCCCCAGGCGTGTTGTGTGTCCGTGTCCCCATCCCTCACCCGTGTCCCCACGCGTGCTGCGTGTCCGTGTCCCCATCCCTCACCCGTGTCCCCCCGCGGGCTGCGTGTCCGTGTCCCTCTCCCCGTGTCCCCAGGCGTGTTGTGTGTCCGTGTCCCCATCCCTCACCCGTGTCCCCACGCGTGCTGCGTGTCCGTGTCCCCATCCCTCACCCGTGTCCCCCCGCGGGCTGCGTGTCCGTGTCCCTCTCCCCGTGTCCCCAGGCGTGTTGTGTGTCCGTGTCCCCATCCCTCACCCGTGTCCCCACGCGTGCTGCGTGTCCGTGTCCCCATCCCTCACCCGTGTCCCCCCGCGGGCTGCGTGTCCGTGTCCCTCTCCCCGTGTCCCCAGGCGTGTTGTGTGTCCGTGTCCCCATCCCTCACCCGTGTCCCCACGCGGGCTGCGTGTCCGTGTCCCTCTCCCCGTGTCCCAGGCGTGTTGTGTGTCCATGTCCCCATCCCTCACCCGTGTCCCCACGCGTGCTGTGTGTCCGTGTCCCCATCCCTCACCCGTGTCCCCCCGCGGGCTGCGTGTCCGTGTCCCTCTCCCCGTGTCCCCAGGCGTGTTGTGTGTCCGTGTCCCCATCCCTCACCCGTGTCCCCACGCGGGCTGCGTGTCCGTGTCCCTCTCCCCGTGTCCCCAGGCGTGTTGTGTGTCCGTGTCCCTATCCCTCACCCGTGTCCCCACGCGTGCTGCGTGTCCGTGTCCCCATCCCTCACCCGTGTCTCCCCACGGGCTGCGTGTCCGTGTCCCTCTCCCTGTGTCCCCAGGCGTGTTGTGTGTCCGTGTCCCCGTCCCTCACCCGTGTCCCCACACGTGTTGTGTGTCCGTGTCCCCGTCCCTCACCCGTGTCCCCACGTGTGCTGCGTGTCTGTGTCCCCATCCCTCACCCGTGTCCCCCTGTGGGCTGCGTGTCCGTGTCCCTCTCCCCGTGTCCCCAGGCGTGTTGTGTGTCCGTGTCCCCATCCCTCACCCGTGTCCCCACGCGTGCTGCGTGTCCGTGTCCCCATCCCTCACCCGTGTCCCCCCGCGGGCTGCGTGTCCGTGTCCCTCTCCCCGTGTCCCCAGGCGTGTTGTGTGTCCGTGTCCCCATCCCTCACCCGTGTCCCCACGCGTGCTGCGTGTCCGTGTCCCCATCCCTCACCCGTGTCCCCCCGCGGGCTGCGTGTCCGTGTCCCTCTCCCCGTGTCCCCAGGCGTGTTGTGTGTCCGTGTCCCCATCCCTCACCCGTGTCCCCACGCGGGCTGCGTGTCCGTGTCCCCATCCCTCACCCGTGTCTCCCCGCGGGCTGCGTGTCCGTGTCCCTCTCCCTGTGTCCCCAGGCGTGTTGTGTGTCCGTGTCCCCGTCCCTCACCCGTGTCCCCACGCATGCTGCGTGTCCATGTCCCCGTCCCTCACCCGTGTCCCCACGCGTGCTGCGTGTCCGTGTCCCCGTCCCTCACGCGTGTCCCCATGTGCCCAGGTGTACTGCATGTCTGTGTCCCTGTCCCCGTTCCCCACACATGTTGTGTGTCCGTGTCCCCCATCCCTCACCCATGTCTCCACACATGCTGCGTGTCCATGTCCCCGTCCCTCACCCGTGTCCCCACGTCCCCAGGTGGGCTGCATGTCTGTGTCCCCATCCCTCACCCATGTCCCTGTGTCCCCAGGCAGGCTGCGTGTCCATGTCCCTGTCCGCATGTCCCCACGCGTGCTGCGTGTCCGTATCCATGTCCCCGTCCCTCACCCATGTCCCCATGCGTGCTGCGTGTCTGTGTCCCCATCCCTCACCCGTGTCCCTGTCCCCAGGCAGGCTGCATGTCCATGTCCCCACATCCCCAGACATGCTGCGTGTCCGTGTCCCCGTCCCTCACCCGTGTCCCCACACGTGCTGCGTGTCCATGTCCCCATCCCTCACCCGTGTCCCCGCGTCTCCAGGCGGGCTGCGTGTCCGTGTCCCTGTCCCCAGACATGCTGCATGTCCATGTCTCCATCCCTCACCCGTGTTCCCACGCATGCTGTGTGTCCGTGTCCGTGTCGCTGTCCCTCACACGTGTCCCGGCGTCCCCAGGCGGGCTACATGTCCGTGTCCCTGTCCCCACGTCCCCACGTGTGTTGTGTGTCCGTGTCCCTGTCCCTCACCCGTGTCCCCGCATCCCCACATGTGCTGCGTGTCCGTGTCCCCGTCCCTCACCCATGTCCCCAGACATGCTGCGTGTCTGTATCCCTGTCCCTCACCCGTGTCCCCGTGTCCCCAGGCGGGCTGCATGTTCCTGTCCCCATGTCCCCAGGCGTGCTGCGTGTCCATGTCCCCATCCCTCACCCATGTCCCCACACGTGTTGTGTGTCCGTGTCCCCAACCCTCACCTGTGTCTGCAGACATGCTGTGTGTCCGTGTCCCTGTCCCCACGTCCCCACACATGTTGTGTCCGTGTCCCCGTCCCTAACCCGTGTCCCCAGATGTGCTGCGTGTCCATGTCCCCGTCCCTCACCCGTGTCCCCACGTCCCCAGGCAGGCTGTGTGTCCATGTCCCTGTCCCCATGTCCCCACGCGTGCTGCGTGTCCGTGTCCCCGTCCCTCACCCATGTCCCCACGTGCTGCGTGTCCATGTCCCTGTCCCCATGTCCCCACATGTGCTGTGTGTCCGTGTCCCCGTCCCTCACCTGTGTCCCCACACGTGCTGCGTGTCTGTGTCCCCATCCCTCACCCGTGTCCGGAGACATGCTGCGTGTCCGTGTCCCTGTCCCTCACGCGTGTCCCCGTGTCCCCAGGCAGGCTGCGTGTCCGTGTCCCTGTCCCCACGTCCCCACACGTGCTGTGTGTCCATGTCCGTGTCCCCATCCCTCACCCGTGTCCCCACGTGTGCTCTGTGTCCGTGTCCCCGTCCCTCACGCGTGTCCCCAGGCGGGCTGCGTGTCCGTGTCCCTGTCCCCACGTCCCCACGCGTGTTGTGTGTCCGTGTCCCCGTGTCCCCAGGCGGGCTGCGTGTCCGTGTCCCTGTCCCCACGTCCCCACGCGTGTTGTGTGTCCGTGTCCCCATCCCTCATGCGTGTCCCCGTGTCCCCAGGCGGGCTGCGTGTCCGTGTCCCTGTCCCCACGTCCCCACGCGTGTTGTGTGTCCGTGTCCCCGTCCCTCACGCGTGTCCCCGTGTCCCCAGGCGTGCTGCGTGTCCGTGTCCCTGTCCCCACGCCCCCACGTGTGTTGTGTGTCCGTGTCCCCGTCCCTCACGCGTGTCCCCAGGCGGGCTGCGTGTCCGTGTCCCTGTCCCCACGTCCCCACATGTGCTGTGTGTCCGTGTCCCCGTGTCCCCAGGCGGGCTGCGTGTCCGTGTCCCTGTCCCCACGTCCCCACGCGTGTTGTGTGTCCGTGTCCCCATCCCTCACGCGTGTCCCCGTGTCCCCAGGCGGGCTGCGTGTCCGTGTCCCTGTCCCCACGTCCCCACGCGTGTTGTGTGTCCGTGTCCCCATCCCTCATGCGTGTCCCCGTGTCCCCAGGCGGGCTGCGTGTCTGTGTCCCTGTCCCCACGTCCCCACGCGTGTTGTGTGTCCGTGTCCCCGTCCCTCATGCGTGTCCCCGTGTCCCCAGGCGTGCTGCGTGTCCGTGTCCCTGTCCCCACGCCCCCACGCGTGTTGTGTGTCCGTGTCCCCGTCCCTCACGCGTGTCCCCAGGCGGGCTGCGTGTCCGTGTCCCTGTCCCCACGTCCCCACGCGTGTTGTGTGTCCGTGTCCCCGTGTCCCCAGGCGGGCTGCGTGTCCGTGTCCCTGTCCCCACGTCCCCACGCGTGTTGTGTGTCCGTGTCCCCGTCGTCACGCGTGTCCCCGTGTCCCCAGGCGGGCTGCGTGCACTTCCCGCACACGGCGCCCTGCGAAGTTCGCGTCCTGATGCTCCTCTACTCCTCCAAGAAGAAAATCTTCATGGGGCTCATCCCCTACGACCAGAGCGGCTTCGTCAACGGCATCCGCCAGGTCATCACCAACCACAAGCAGGTCCAGCAGCAGAAGATCGAGCAGCAGCGCAGCGTGAGGACCCCCCCCCACCCCCCCACACCCTGGGGGGCACCCACAGACCCTCCCCAGGGCACCCACAGCCCCCACGGGGGCACCCACAGCCCCCACAGGGGACCCACGGAAACCCCGGGGCACCCACAGTTCCCCATGTCCCCACTTTGGGGCAACCACAGACCACCCCCCCAATTCCTAGGGCACCCACAGACCCTCTTGCAGCACCCACAGCCCCCACGGGGGCACCCACAGCACCTCCCCAGGCACCCACAGCCCCCACAGGGCACCCACAGTCCCCACAGGGGACCCACAGAAACCCCGGGGCACCCACAGTTCCCCATGTCCCCACTTTGGGGCAACCACAGACCACCCCCCCAATTCCTAGGGCACCCACAGACCCTCTTGCAGCACCCACAGCCCCCACGGGGGCACCCACAGCACCTCCCCAGGCACCCACAGCCCCCACAGGGCACCCACAGTCCCCACAGGGGACCCACAGAAACCCCGGGGCACCCACAGTTCCCCATGTCCCCACTTTGGGGCAACCACAGACCACCCCCCCGATTCCCAGGGCACCCGCAGACCCTCTTGCAGCACCCACAGCCCCTCCCCAGGCACCCACAGCCCCCACGGGGGCACCCACAGCACCCACAGGGCACCCACAGCACCCACAGGGGTACCCACAGTTCCCCATGTCCCCACTTTGGGGCAACCACAGACCACCCCCCCAATTCCTAGGGCACCCACAGACCCTCTTGCAGCACCCACAGCCCCTCCCCAGGCACCCACAGCCCCCACGGGGGCACCCACAGCACCTCCCCAGGCACCCACAGCCCCCACAGGGCACCCACAGCCCCTACGGGGGCACCCACAGCCCCCACAGGGGACCCACGGAAACCCCGGGGCACCCACAGTTCCCCATGTCCCCACTTTGGGGCAACCACAGACCACCCCCCCAATTCCTAGGGCACCCACAGACCCTCTTGCAGCACCCACAGCCCCTCCCCAGGCACCCACAGCCCCCACGGGGGCACCCACGGCACCCACAGCACCCACAGGGGTACCCACAGTTCCCCATGTCCCCACTTTGGGGCAACCACAGACCACCCCCCCAATTCCTAGGGCACCCACAGACCCTCTTGCAGCACCCACAGACCCTCTTGCAGCACCCACAGCCCCCACGGGGGCACCCACAGCACCTCCCCAGGCACCCACAGCCCCCACAGGGCACCCACAGCCCCCACGGGGGCACCCACAGTCCCCACAGGGGACCCACAGAAACCCCGGGGCACCCACAGTTCCCCATGTCCCCACTTTGGGGCAACCACAGACCACCCCCCCGATTCCCAGGGCACCCGCAGACCCTCCCCAGGCACCCACAGCCCCCACGGGGACACCCACGGCTCCCTAGCCCCCCCACCTCAGGCCACCCAATGACCCCCCCACCCACCCAAATCACCCACAGAACCCCCACGGGGCACCCAGGGCCCCCCCTTTCCCCCCACCAGCCCCTAGGGCCCCCCCAAACACCCTTACAAAGGGTCTTTTCTACCCCCCAAGTGCCCCCAGCCCCCCCAGGGTGGTCTTTTCTGCCCCCAGCCCCCCCGGGGTGGTCTTTTCTGCCCCCCAAGTGCCCCCAGCCCCCCCCAGGGTGGTCTTTTCTGCCCCCAAATGCCCCCAGCCCCCCCCCAGCTTGGTCTTTTCTGCCCCCCAAGTGCCCCCACCCCCCCCCAGGGTGGTCTTTTCTGCCCCGCAAGTGCCCCCAGCCCCCCCCAGGGTGGTCTTTTCTGCCCCCAAATGCCCCCAGCCCCCCCCCAGCTTGGTCTTTTCTGCTCCCCAAGTGCCCCCACCCCCCCCCCCAGGGTGGTCTTTTCTGCCCCGCAAGTGCCCCCAGCCCCCCCCAGGGTGGTCTTTTCTGCCCCCCAAGTGCCCCCAGCCCCCCCCAGGGTGGTCTTTTCTGCCCCCAGCCCCCCCAGGGTGGTCTTTTCTGCCCCCCAAGTGCCCCCAGCCCCCCCCAGGGTGGTCTTTTCTGCCCCCAGCCCCCCCAGGGTGGTCTTTTCTGCCCCCCAAGTGCCCCCAGCCCCCCCCAGGGTGGTCTTTTCTGCCCCCAGCCCCCCCAGGGTGGTCTTTTCTGCCCCCCAAGTGCTCCCAGCCCCCCCCAGGGTGGTCTTTTCTGCCCCCCAAGTGCCCCCAGCCCCCCCCCGGGTGGTCTTTTCTGCCCCCCAAGTGCCCCCAGCCCCCCCAGGGTGGTCTTTTCTGCCCCCCAAGAGCCCCCAGCCCCCCCAAGGTGGTCTTTTCTGCCCCCAAATGCCCCCAGCCCCCCCCCCGGGTGGTCTTTTCTGCCCCCCAAGTGCCCCCAGCCCCCCCAGGGTGGTCTTTTCTGCCCCCCAACTGCCCCCCCCAATCCCCCTTGGGGTAGGGAGTGCTGCCCCCCCCGCCAAATTCCTTTTCTCCCCACAGTTGGGGGGCTCAGCCCCCGTGCCCGGTGCCCCCTCTTTCCTACCAAAGCAACCGGGGACCCTCCCCGTGACTTCGGGGGTGCAGCCGCAGGTAAGGGGGGAGGACAATTTGGGATGAGGGGGGGTCTAGGGGTGCCCTTGGGACCCCCCCAGCTCATCCCTGTGCCCCCCCCAGATGACGGGGCAGCAGGTGAGCCCGGGCATGGCCACGGTCGGCATCATGGAGGAGCAGCAGCGGCAGCAGAGCCTGGTCTGGGGGGGGGGGATTTTTGTGGGGGGGGGATTTTTGGGGGGGGGGGGGGCCCTGGGGCTGGGGGGGGGGTCTTGGGGCTATTTTGAGGGTATCCCCTGGAGCTGGGGGTGGATTTTGGGGGGATTTGGGGTGACTTTGAGGACCGGGAGGGCATTTGGGGGGGACCCTGGGTTATTTGAGGGGGGGGGCCTGAGGACCAACAGGGTATTTGGGGGGGCCCTGACTTATCTGGGGGGGGGCCCTGAGAACCAGGATGGGGTTTTTTGGGGGGACCCTGGGTTATTTGAGCGGGGGCCTGAGGACCAGAGTGGGATTTGGGGGGGCCCTGACTTATTTGGGGGGGGCCCCTGAGAACCAGGAAGGGATTTGGGGGGCACCCTGGGTTTTTTGGGGGCACCCCGGCTTATTTGGGGGGGGCCTGGGGACCAACAGGGCATTTGGGGGGGGCCCCGACTTATTTGGGGGGGTCCCTGAGAACCAGTAAGGGATTTGGGGGGCACCCTGGGTGTTTTGGGGGCACCCTGGCTTATTTGGGGGGGGGCCCTGAGAGGCAAGGGGGGGAATTTGGGGGTACCCTGTGCTTGAGGGGGGGCTGGGGGCATTTCGGGGGGGGCACCTTTAGTCTTTTGGGTCAAATTTGGGGGTGTCCAGCCCCCCAACACCCCTATTTTTCGTGCCCCCCCCCCAGTTACAGCTCCGAGCCCAGCAGCAGGCAGCTGCCAGCCAACAGCAAGCGCAGCCCCCCCCGGCCCCCCCGGCTGCCCCTGCGCCCCCCCCGGCCCCCCCAGCTCCAGGACCCCCCCAAACTGGCCCCCCCCAAACCAACCAGGCCGGGGGGGCCCTGCTGCGCCCCCAAAATCCCGGCGCCAACCCCCAACTCCGCAGCCTCCTGCTGAGTCAGCAGCCGGTGAGTAACGGGGGGAGCCCCCCCCCCCCAAAAAAAAAGGGGACCCCCCCTCAAAATGAGGGGGGTGGGGGTGTCAAGTGTTGCCCCCCCCCAATGATTTTTGGGGGGCAGCGACACCCCCATTTAATGGCTGGTTGCTTTTGAGGGGGGGAACTGCTCCTATTAATGGGGGGGGCTTTGAGACCCCCCCCCCAATACTGGTTGGGGGGATTTGGGGGGGGTTGAAGACTTGGGGGGGGGAAATCCTGGATTTAAGGAATTTGGGGGGGGGGCAATAACACCCCCCTTGAAGAAAGGAGGGCAATAACAGCCCCAGGGGGGGCAATAACAGCCCCAGCGGTGGCCGGGGTGGGGGGGGGCAGCCCCCCATTTTTGCCAACATTGGGGGGGGCCCCCCCCTGACACCCCCCCCCCCTTTTTCCCCCCCCCAGCCCCAGGGGGGTGTCCCCCCCCCGGCGCAGCCCCTCCACCACCTGCAGCCCCCGGCGCAGCCCCTGCTGCCCCACCAAGCTCTGGGGCAGGGGCAATTACCCCTCCTGCACCCCCCCCCGGGGCAAGCCTGGCCGGGGCAACTGGGACCCCCCCGCGCCCCCCTCCCAGGTGAGTCACCCCTAAACTGCCCCCGGGACCCCCAAATTTCCCCAGGAGGTCCCCTAATTGCCCCCGGGACCCCCTAATTGCCCCCGGGACCCCCCCCCCCAATACCCCCTTAACTGCCCCCAATACCCCCTTAACTGCCCCAGATACCTTCCTAACCGCCCCAGGGCCCCCCTCCTTTTAACTGCCCCCAGGACCCCCCCCCCCTTAACTGCCCCTGGGGTCCCCCAACTGCCCCTGGGGTCCCCCCCACCTGCCCCCGGGACCCCCTAATTGCCCCAGGGGTCCCCTAATTGCCCCTGAGACCCCCCCAATACCCCCTTACCTGCCCCAAATACCTTTCTAACTGCCCCAGGCCCCCCCCTTAACTGCCCCCAGGACCCCCCAACTGCCCCAGGGTTCCCCTGATTGCCCCTGGGACCCCCCCAATACCCCCTTACCTGCCCCAAATACCTTCCCAACTGCCCCTGGGGTCCCCCCAACTGCCCCCAGGACCCCCAAACTGCCTCAGGGGTCCCCTAACTGCCCCTGGGACCCCCCCCCCACCTGCCCCCAGGACCCTCCAACTGCCCTGGGACCCCCTAAACTGCCCCTGAGATCCCCTTAACTGCCCCAGGGCCCCCCCTTAACTACTCTTGAGACCCCCAAACTGCCCCGGGGACCCCAAACTGCCCCTGGGGACCCCCAGACCCTGCCAGGACCCCCCCAGACCTGCCCCTGGGAGCCCTGGGGACCCCCAGACCCTTTCAGGACCCCCCCAAACCTGCCTGTGGGAATCCTGGGGACCCCCAGATCCTGCCAGGACCCCCCTAAACCTGCCCCTGGGGACCCCCAGACCCTGCCCCGACCCCCCCAACCCTGCCCCTGGGAAGCCTGGGGACCCCCAGATCCTGCCAGGACCCCCCGAAGCCTGCCCCTGGGGACCCCCAGACCCTTTCAGGACCCCCTCAAACCTGCCCTTGGGAGCCCTGGGGACCCCCAGACCCTGCCAGGACACCCCCAAACCTGCCCCTGGGGACCCCCAGACCCTTTCAGGACCCCCCCCAGACCTGCCCCTGGGAGCCCTAGGGACCCCCAGATCTTGCCAGGACCCCCCCAAACCTGCCCCTGGGGACCCCACACCCTGCTAGGACCCCCCCAAACCTGCCCTTGGGAGCCCTGGGGACCCCCAGACCCTGCCAAGACCCCCCCAGACCTGCCCCTGGGGACCCCCAGATCCTGCCAGGACCCCCCCAAACCTGCCCTTGGGAAGCCTGGGGACCCCCAAACCTACCCCTGGGAAGCCTGGGGACCCTCAGACCCTTTCAGGACCCCCCCAAACCCCATGCCTTTCCCCCCCCCCCCCCCAGGTCAGATGCTGTTGCCCCCCGGCCCCCGGGGTCCCGTCCCCCAGCCGGGGCTGCAGCCGGTCCAGGCGCCCAGCGTGATGGAGGAGGACATCCTCATGGATCTCATCTAGGGGGGGCCCGGGACCCCCCCAGGGGGAACCCCCCCACCCCGAGACACCCCCACAGGGGGGTCCTGACCGCTGGGACCCTTCCCAGCCTGCAGCCACCCCCCCTTTTTTTGGCATTCCCTTCTTTTCTCTTGACAATGGGATTTTTTGCACTCAATAAATGGTTTTCCGACCTGGGGGGGAATCTGGGATCTGGGAAATAATCTGGGATCCGGGAAATAATCTGGGATATGGGAAATAATCTGGGATCCGAGAGGGAATTTGGGATCCAGGAAGGAAACTTGGATCTGGGAAACAGCCTTGGATCTGGGAGGGAGACTGGGATGTGGGAGGGAACCTGGGATCCATGGGGGGATCTTGGATCTGGGAAAGAATCTTGGATCTGGGAGGGAGCCTGAGATTCAGGAAGGAACCTGGGATCCAGGAAGGAACCTTGGGTCTGGGAAAGAATCTGGGATCCAGGAAAGAACCTGGGATCTGGGAGGGAACCTGGGATCTGGGAAAGAATCTGGGATCCAGGAATGAACCTGGGATCTGGGAGGGAACCTTGGATCTGGGAAAGAATCTGGGATCCAGGAATGAACCTTGGATCTGGGAAGGAACCTTGGATCTGGGAAAGAATCTGGGAAGGAACCTTGGCTCCAGGAAGGAGCCTTGGATCTGGGAGGGAACCTGGGATCTGGGAAAGAACCTTGGATCTGGGAAAGAATCTGGGATCCGGGAAAGAATCTGGGAAGGAGCCTTGGATCTGGGAGGGAACCTGGGATCTGGGAGGGAACCTTGGATCTGGGAAAGAATCTGGGATCCGGGAAAGAATCTGGGAAGGAACCTTGGATCTGGGAAAGAATCTTGGATCTGGGGAGGAACCTTTGATCTGGGAGGGAGCCTGAGATCTGGGAAAGAACCTGGGATCTGGGAAGGAACCTTGGGTCTGGGAAAGAATCTGGGATCCAGGAATGAACCTTGGATCTGGGAGGGAACCTGGGATATAGGAAAGAATCTGGGATCTGGGAGGGAGCCTGGGATCTGGGAAAGAATCTGGGAAGGAACCTTGGATCCAGGAAGGAGCCTTGGATCTGGGAGGGAACCTGGGATCTGGGAAAGAATCTTGGATCTGGGAAGGAACCTGGGATCTGGGAATGAACCTTGGATCTGGGAGGGAACCTGGGATATAGGAAAGAATCTGGGATCTGGGAGGGAGCCTGGGATCTGGGAAAGAATCTGGGAAGGAACCTTGGATCCAGGAAGGAGCCTTGGATCTGGGAGGGAACCTGGGATCTGGGAGGGAACCTTGGATCTGGGAAAGAATCTTGGATCCGGGAAGGACCTGTGGATCTGGGAGGGATCCTTGGATCCAGGAAGGACCCTTGGATCTGGTTGGGAACCTCTCAGGACCACATGAAGGTTTAGTGGAACGTGGCGTTGAACCCGTATTGCCAAACGAGCATCTCCAGAGCTCCGGGATTCTCTTCCCGGCCCCACGGAGGTGCCGTGCCGCCTCCGGAAAGCCTGGAGATCCTCATAAAGGAGGTCAAAGGAGCAACCTCGTCCCCTGGAAGATGTCCCTGCCCATGGCGGGGCTGGGGTTGGAGGAGATGGACGTTCAAAGATCAACCCAACCCATTCCATGAGTGGAAGCGGTCAACGTCAAGTCGGACGGATCTTGCCAACTGTTGGGGGAGCGCTGGGATCGCTCCGCCACCGCCGACGCTCCTCGGATGGATCATTCGATGACCAGGAAGCCCCAAACCGCCGCAGATTCCCATTAGGTCCCCATTCCCGGTGGGCGAAATGCCCAGCGTTGCCCAAATAGCGAAGGAGAAGCAGCAAATCTAGGAGGGGTTTATGGGCGTTGACCAACGTTGAGTTGCCTGTGGCTTTCCAAGAGCGTAGATGCCGCCGTCGAGCGAGGGGGACTTTCCCGGTGGACTTCTCTTGACCAGGCGGGGATCCTGTGGTTCTCCCGAAGCGTGCAGAGCATCAAGACTTCCTTTATTTTATTTATTTTTTTGGCAACGATGGACCTATTTTTCTCCATCATCCCACCATGGAGGATTTTGGAGAGGTGGCTTTGCTCTTCTCCCACCACCACGAGCTCTGGTCGTCTGTGGGCACCAGAACGATGGTTGTGGGGGGGGTCAGGTGGCTTTTCCAGGATTCACCGGACTCGTTTCTTGGGTGGGAGAGAGGGAAGGTGAGGTTTTGTCCACGCGCTTGGCGTCTCCAAGCTTGGACCTCAAAACCAGACCTCAGACTTGTGCCCCGGCTCTACCTCAGGGACGAAGATGGCTCTTGCAGCATCATGGAGGCACCTGGAGATGCCTGAGCTTTCCAAAGGGAGGGGTTGTCTCCTTCCCACCCCCCCCCCAAATTCCCTAGGGATATCTCCTTTGGGATGGTGAAGGACCTGGCCAAGGCTGAACGTCAAGAAGAACCGCGATGACCCAACACTCATGGATTTATCTCAGAGCACCTTGAGGAACTTACTGCCCGTGCCAGGAGACACAGCAGAGAGAAGGTGCTTGGTCAGCAGACAGTAAATACCGACGTTAATATTCATACCGACGTTAATATTCATACCGACATTAATGTTCATACCGACATTAATGCTCATATCGACATTAATGCTCATATCGACATTAATATTCGCCTCCTGCCTGTGCATTTGTTGATGTCCACGCACGCGTGTCCTCCTCCCTTGCAGTTTTCCTCCCGCAATGGCAAGAGCGATTTTTGGGGGGTACCCAAAAAGTGGGGTTTTCCCCTCAAATCGAGCGCCTTCGATTGATGCAAGCCACACCCTGCCTTGGGCAAGGATTTTGAATATCTGGAGATACGGACCCCATAAAGATCATCAAGTTGAAGGACTTTGCACGGGCATTACCGGGGAGTTGGTTTTCCTCAACCGTGACCTGAGTTTTTCTGCTCCGAAACTATCGCGCTTTCCCGTCGCGACAATCTAGGAGAAACGACGCGTCGCCAGGGACTCGCCCTGGGGAGAAAACGGACCAACACAGATACTGTCGATCGAGCGATTTCTCCGTTTATTTGCTGCGTGACACTCGGTTATATACTATTGCCCCGTTAGATCGCGTAAGCATGACGTATTGCCTTGTGCAGTTTCGTTTTCCTCCCCAGTTCCGTTTTCCTCCCCTTTTCCCGTGCAGTTTCGCTTCTTCTCTTTTCTCTGTGCAGTTTCCAGTTTCGTTTCTTCGTTTCTTCCCCCTACAGTTTCGTTTCTTCCCCGTTCTCCTCCCACAATTCCCCCGCCCTAAGCACGGTTGAGCTAAATTTCATTTACGACAGGTGAGTACAGTACGTAGGCTTGCATAGTTTGCTTAACTATTCAATCTAGCGTATTTTTCAAAAGCGCTAGAGCACAGGGAATGATCATACAAACAGCCAAAACGCACAGACCCCCGGCTATGGAAAAACCTCATTTTTTCAACCAGCCAAACCAATCCCCAGGAACATCTGGAAGACCCTACGACTTTTATGGCGTCTCGGAGCTGTCGAATGATCTCGGCTTGTCGCCTGATGGTTCTCAGCGCGTCGGTGTTGTTTTTAAAGTCTAAACAACAAAATTCTGGAAAGAAGGTGGTGTTCTGTTTACATCAAATTGGGCCAATAAGGAATCTATGGGTGGAAGTAACGCCTGTAATTGATTCATGGTCGTTTCTTGAAGATTTGCTAATGCATCGATGGCTCGAGCGGTGGCGTTTCCTCGCTTTAAAATCAGGCAGGCTAAAGCTTGTACGTTCATTCTGTTTACCCAAGGTCCTACTGGAGTAAGTGATGAAATCATAAAATATAGAAAATCGGTGGGTAGATGAACTGTGGGGTCACAGGAACCATCCAGCTTCACCATCTGCGCACTTCTTCTTTCTCCATGTTGACCAAGTCCTTTTCCGTGGGTGCCCAAGCTTTCGGTCGCCCTATGGAACATCGTCCTCCTCGTAGCCCTGGGGGTATCACTTTATACGCTGTCAAGCGACAGAGAAGTACTAATTTATGTGGTAGTTCTAGAGGTGTCAACGCTGCCCCTTTGATCTGATTTAGATAGATGCCGTTGCCGACCCCAACAAGGCATGGTATTCAGCCAAAGACCGACGGAGATTATTTTGCCAAATGCGTTCACGAAGTCCGAATTTTTCGGATCGTAAGGGACGCTTTGGTTCACCCGTGGCAAGCTAAAATTAATTTTCCCAGCCTCAGAGGTCCAGATGTCCACCGTATCCCATAGACACACGTGCCGATCGGCTCTGAGAGGGACGTCATCCGGCTACACATCGGTCCTCCCATCTCGTCCTGCATCCATCGCCAAAAATTCCGACCGTTTGTCTCCGACGGGCATTGCACCATCATAACGATCTCCAACGACGCGCAGATATCTTAGTCCTTATTGGTTCCTCGTACATCTGGTCGGATCCATTTTGCTGGTACCCGTCGGGGTCCGCTGTCTGCCTGGACACAGGCGTATCCTCGCCCCCACTCTAAAATGGGTACCGGTCCTTCAGGGTTTGGTGGGCTCGCTCAACGATTGCTTGACCCGTGGAATTGTAGGGTATTCCAGTTGTATGTGTGATGCCCCGTTTATTCAGAAATTCGTGAACCCAAGAACCGACATAGTTGGGGCCGTTATCTGTTTTTATCTCTTGAGGGACCCCCAAAACACCAATTGGGGGTGTTTATTTATCACTGTCCAGTGATAAATACGCCGTATCGTGGCCGCCGCGTTGCTCTTCGTTTCGGCAGTGGGACAGATATAACCGCTACAGGTATCTCCAGTAACATGTAAATACTTCCAGCGTTTAAAAGGTTCATAGATAGTAATGTCTTGTTGCCAAACGTGATTTGGTCGTAGACCTCGAGGGTTAATTCCCCATGTCCAGGAGTTAGTTTGACGACAGCGCGGGCAAGAAGCGACCACTGCTCGAGCATCAGACAAGGGTAGCCGAAATTGCTTTGCCGGTGCCCTTGCCCGTTGATGAAAAAATTCATGAGAAAGTTTGGCTTGTTGTGAAATGGGAATATCGACTGGTTGGACGAGGGTTCCCGCTGCTTTGTCTGCATCGGCATTTCCCTCCGTTAAGGCGCCCCGTATCTCTGTGTGACTATTAATGTGTGCAAAAAAATACAAGGTTTTTGTCTTTTTTCTAAAACTGACAAAAGCTCCTGAGCAGGTTCAATCCCTCCCGGCAAACTTCGTTTACATCGTTGTGTTAATCTATCCACAAATTTGCTGTCTGTGACAATGTTTAAAGGGGTGGTAGGTCAAGTAGTTAGAGCGGTTAATACTGCATGTAGTTCTAAAATTTGAACCGATCCTTGACTTTTCCAAGTTCTGGTGTGCCATCGGTTGTCAGAAACCCAGGCCATAGCTGCCTGTTGGGTCAATCCAGAGTCATCGGTGAACACCATGAGGCCTTGGAGGGGTTTTTCTGAAATGGGTGTTTGTGGTTTAAAACTTGACGATAAAAGGCTTTTAATGAGAGGGTCACCCCTAGCTGGGATAATTTGTCCCATAAAATCTGCTAGGGCTGCTTGCAAACACATATCGAACGTTATTAATCGTTCCAAATTACGGGGACTGAGGGATGTTGAAATAAATTTAGGATCTTTCCCAGATAACCGCTGCGGTCGCCGTCGTCCTCGAGAGGTCGCAGCTGCTAACGCCACTGAAAATCGTGGTGCGGCTTGTTTTGGCTAACTGGTATACAGCCACAACAGAGGGCATACCCGGGAATCGATAAATTGATATATCGGCCCGTTTGCTCCTTCTCGTTGCATGGTTATATGTAATTCTAGTGGGACTTCTGGGGTATAACGGTTGAGACTCCTGTGAGATAATTTAGTCGCTATTTGCTGTAACGCGGCTTTTTGTGTACTTGTCGATGTTCGAGGAGCTGCGACATCCGGGGTTCCTGCTAAATCTGCTAACGAGGGTTGTAATTCCATGTGTGTAATGGGAATAAACTGTCTTAACCATTGCAGGTTACCAACCAGCACTTGTAGGTCGTGTAGGGTCGATACTTGGTGTTCAATCTGCAGTTTTTGAGGCTGGACCACCCGCCTCTGAATGAGTGGCCCCAAATATTTCACTGAGTGGCCCCAAATATTTCACTGGAGCAGTTTTCTGTACCTTTTCAGGTGCTATTTCTAAACCATGTTCCTCAAGAGCTTGAATCAAGTGTTTTAAGGTTGTGTTAATATCTCCCTCCCCGCATAACAAAATATCATCCATATAATGGTAAAGGACCCAATTCTGATGTGTATCCCCGAAACCGATGCAACGCGCGAGAAACAAACCACTGAGTTGGGGAATTTTTCATCCCTCGTGGTAACACCGTCCAGTGATAGCGTTGGACTGGTTCTTGATCGTCGATCGTCGGGATCGCCATCGCGAATTTGGGTCGATCATCCGGATGGAGTGGAATAGAAAAGAAACAGTCTTTTATGTCCATTACCGCGACTGGCCAGTCTTGGGGGAACGTGGACGGCCAAGGCAAGCCTGGTTGTAGAGGTCCCATGTCTTCAAGAACAGCATTGACACTCTAAGATCACGCAGAAGACGACTTCTTTTGGATGACAAAGACAAGGACAATTCCACGGACTGGTGGTTGGGACCAAATGTCCTTCTTCCACTTCGCGCTGTACTAATAGCCGTAGCTGAGCCAATTTCTCTTGCGGAAGGGCCAACTGGTCAACCCACACCCGCTGTTATTTGTTCGACTGCGCAGTACCCCTGCAACCGCTGCGGTTTGAGCCTCTGCTTCCAACGCTCGTTTAATCACATCTGCTACTGAGGCTTTTGCTGGCAACTGCATTAAAATTTGCTTCGTTTGGTCATTTGCCTGAGCGCGAGCTAGCTCTTTCGCGAGAACCGGTTCAGCCTCGTCCAGTATATCCGCTACCTCAACCGCTTTTTGCAAACGCTCTAAAAAATCCCGATAGGGTTCATTAACTCTTCGAATAACTTTCCAAACTTCCCGATTTTTGCAAACGCGTTCCTAGCAGAAGTTGAAGAAGCTGCTATCACCCGACCTCGCAATCCGGACTGAATCTGAGGGGCCGCATTCTGTCCGGTCCCTACCAACTGCTCCATAGCTCGCGTCCTTGGGCCATTCAATCCATCGCCTCTACAACTCATCTGCCGTTCCTTCACTAACTCATAGTCCAATGGTTGCCATCTCGGTCCATCGGGAGTAATTAACAACGGGCACACCAACCCTCCCCCTTCGTCTGAAGGTTTGAAATCAACACCCTCTAAGACACAATTTTTTGCTGTTAATTTCCAATCCAATTAATTTTCCTCCAAACACTGGTGGACCTACACCGCCTTCAGCACGCCGCGCTGTCCGTTCAATATTTGCCGCTAAATTTCTGAATTCCGCCAAAACCTCCGCTACCTCGATGATCTGGTTCTGTCCCGGTTTCGGCACGACCTCCTCGTGATCAGGAGGGTCCCGATTGTCCCGTCGCGACAATCTAGGAGAAACGACGCATCGCCAGGGACTCGCCCTGGGGAGAAAACGGACCAACACAGATACTGTGGGTCAAGCGATTTCTCCGTTTATTTGCTGCGCAACACTCGGTTATGTACTGTTGCCTAAACCACCCTTCCAGTTTCATTTCTTCTCTCTGTGCAGTTTTCAGTTTCGTTTCTTCTCTCTGTGCAGTTTCGTGTTTCGTTTCTTCGTTTCTTGCCCCTACGGTTTCGTTTCTTCCCCGTTCTTCTCCCACACGAAACCTCATTCTTCCCACCGGAGAAGATCTCAGGTCGGAAGGAATCCATAAGGATCATCGAATCCCAACTCTCCAAGAGGTGCCCGGAGCTGCGGAGAAGACACGGGAGATGAGCGAGGGGGTCCTGTTCAGACTCTTGGACCGGACTGTGAAGATCGAGATCACCAACAAAACCCATGACATCACCTTGCACAACCCCAGGTAATGGGACGGGGAGGGGGCAGAAGACCCCTTGCCGGAGGGGAGACCCCCCCCAGGATTCAGGCAGAAGGTCCAAGCTGGACCAGCACCCACTGGTGGGACTGTCTCCCGGTGATCAGACCATCTCCCAGTGGTGGGACCATCTCCCAGTGGTCGGTCCGTCTCCCAGTGGCAGGACCGTGTCCCAGTGCTTAGACCATCTCCCAGTGGTGGGACCATCTCCCAGTGGTCACACCACCTCCCTCGCAAGCCCGCGTGGTCTCCCCATCCTGTTCCCTCCTCTCCTTCCAGGAGCTACTGCTACAGCGGCTACAGCACCACGCCGCCCAGCCCCAAGATCCCACCGGGTGTCACGGAGAGTTGCCAATTCACCAACTCCATCATCCGTTTCCGGGGTTGCGTGGGGCTCCTGGTGTACAAGGCGGACACCTTCACCTTGGCCATCCTCTTCTCCAACCCCTTCGACCGCAATATTTTTGACATGGAGCTCGCCATGGAGATCTCCTTCCGCAAAGCCCACCTTGGCAACTTGGAGAACATCTACCGCAGGATGTATAGCGGCAATCCCGATGACACCGGCAAAGCCACCTCGTTCCACCGAGTCAAGCTTGGCGCCTGCCAGGAGACCGTCTTCGTCTCCGACGGTGGCGTGATGATCACGGCTACCATGTCCAACGCTAAGCAGTCAATCATTAAAATTGTCATGGAGAATCAAGACGGTCCTACCCCCTAAATCCAGAGGAGGCACCACCCGCCTTGGGCGGCATCACCCGAAGGGTTGGAAAAGCCTTGACCGTGTTGCCGTAAACACCAGGCAGAACCTTCTGCCCTCAATAAATGGTTGAGCAAAGCCAACCTCGTGCTGTGTCGTCCTAAGATAGGAGAAGAAGGAGCCCAAGTAGGATGGAAGGTGCTTTTTTTCTCCCCTAACGCCCCCCCCCCAGCTTTTTTACCGGCTTGGAGGACGCCCCGTTGAGCGATGAGGAAGAGGAGCGTGGTGTGAAGGTCCCATGGGCGCGGTTGGGTGGGTCGTGCTGCACCCGGGGCCTCGCTCGGCCGGAATTCTTGGTGGAAACCTCTCCCGAAGGAGATCTTTCCGCTTCGGCTTACGACTTGGGTTTCGTTTTGATCTTTGTCCATCTGGGGCTCCCGGTGTCGGGACGCAGACACCTTCCCGTTGGCCGTCCTCTTCTCCAACCCTTCGGACTAAAACGTCGGCCACGCGGAGGTTGGGTTCCAAACATCTTAACGGGGTTGAGAAGATCCAACCCAACCCTACGTCTTATCAGAAGGTCCCTCCGTTTCCAGTCCCCACGTTGCGGTGGTGGATGATGGGGGGGGTCACCGGGGTTGGGGTTCAGCTGCGGGAGGATGAGGTCTTCTGGGTTTTGTGGAGAAGAAGGGTGGGAGGGATTCCGAAACGCAAATCGAAGCCTTTTTTTTTGGTGGTTGGCTGAAGATGGAGCATCTTTCGGTTAGATACAGCTGAGAGGCGGGATGGGGCGGAGCAATGTCTCCATCACCCTCGGCCAATGACCTGACGCCCTTTTTGACCGACCGGCCTCCGGCCGTGGGGTGGGTGACGCGACGGCCAAAGACAACCTTCTCCTTCCCCCCCTTGGTCCTTCTCCAACATCTGGGGGGGTCGGCTGGGACCGTTGCTGGATCTTCCTGCTGGGAAGAGCCACCAGATTTGTCCTCTCCCACCCTTGGAAGCCACTGGCTGGGGTCTCCGAGGCTGGGATCCCCAAGTTTGGGGGTCTTCAAGGTTGGGGGTCTCCAAGGTTGGGGGTCTCCGAGGTTGAGATCCCCAAGGTTGGGGTCTTCAAGGTTGGGGGTCTCCAAGGTTGGGATCCCCAAGGTTGGGGTCTTCAAGGTTGGGGGTCTCCAAGGTTGGGATCCCCAAGGTTGGGGTCTTCAAGGTCGGGGGTCCCCAAGGTTGGGATCCCCAAGGTTGGGGTCTTCAAGGTTGGGGGTCTTCAAGGTTGGGGGTCTCCGATGTTGGGATCCCCAAGGTTGGGGTCTTCAAGGTCGGGGGTCCCCAAGGTTGGGATCCCCAAGGTTGGGGTCTTCAAGGTTGGGGGTCTCTAAGTTTGGGGTCTCCAAGATTGGGGGTCTTCAAGGTTGGGGGTCTCCGAGGTTGGGATCCCCAAGTTTGGCGTCTTCAAGGTTGGGGGTCTCTAAGTTTGGGATCCCCAAGGTTGGGGTCTTCAAGGTTGGCGGTCTCCAAGGTTGGGGTCCCCAGGAGTGTTTCAGGGTGTCCCCAAGGTTGGGGGTCCCCAAGATTGGGGTCCCTAAGTCGGGGGTCTCCAAGGTCTGGGGTCCCCAAGGTTGGGGTCCTTCAGTTGGGGTCTTCAAGGTTGGGGGTCTCCGATTTTGGAAATCCCCAGGAACGCCTCAGGATCTCCCCAAAGTCGGGGATCCCCAAATTTCCTGGTGTCCCCCCCCCCCCCCCATTAAAGACAAGAATCACCATCCAGAGCCGCCGCCGGGATTTTATTGCCCCCCAAACCCCCCCGGAGCCCCGCAGAACGCGGGGCCCAATCCTGCCACGGTGCAGTCGGCCGTAGCCATGGGGCAACGACCGCAGCGGCAACCGAGAGCCACCGGGACGGTGACGCCGGGGTCGGTCCCGGGGGGGCAGCCCCCCAGCACCCACCGCTCGTAGCGCACCCCAAAATAGGTACAGGCTGCCTGGGACGGGGCGCCCAGGGGGCTGCGGTACACCGGCTCCTGGGGGGGGGGGCAAAGGGGGGGGTCACCTGACCCTGGTACCCCCCCAGCACCCCAATGCCCCCCCAGTACCCCCCCCAGTACCCCAATACCTCCCCCCCAGCACCCAAATCCCCCCGGTTTGGCCCCAAAATCTACTCCCCCCCCCCCAATCTACCTGCTGTGTCTCACTATGGGGGGGGTCCCTCTGCCCCCATGTGCCCCCCCGGGTCCCCCCATATGTCCCCCCCCCCATAGCCCCCATGTCCCCCCACAGCCCCCCTGCCCCCTATAGCCCCCCCATGTCCCCACACCCCTGTCCCCCATGTCCCCAGAGCCCCCCACCTCCCCATAGCCCCCCCAAATCCCCATGTCCCCCCACAACCCCATAGCCCCCCCAAATCCCTATAGCCCCCCCACATGCCCATAGCCGCCCCAAATCCCCATAGCCCCCCCATGTCCCCCCCACCCCTTCTGCCCCCCCAGAGCCCCCCATGTCCCTATAGCCCCCCCAACTCCCCATAGCCCCCCACACCCTCTGCCCCCCCATAGCCCCCCATGTCCCCCCACATCCCCATCCCCCCCCACATCCCCCCTGAACCCATAGCCCCCCCCTCCCCATAGCCCCCCCCCCACATCCCCACATCCCCCCATGTCCCCATAGCCCCCCCATGGCCCCCCACATCCCCATAGCCCCCCACAACCCCATAGCCCCCCCACATCCCCATAGCCCCCCATGTCCCCCCTGTCCCCATACCCCCCCAAATCCCCATAGCCCCCTACCTCCCCATAGCCCCCCCACATCCCCATAGCCCCCCGTGTCCCTATAGTCCCCCACCTCCCCATAGCCCCCCCATCCCCATAGCCCCCCCACATCCCTATAGCCCCCCATGTCCCCATAGCCCCCCACATCCCCATAACCCCCCGTGTCCCTATCGCCCCCCACCCACCCATAGCCCCCCCATCCCCATAGCCCCCCCACCTCCCCCTAGCCCCCCACATCCCCATAGCCCCCCCATGTCCCCATAGCCCCCCATGTCCCCCCGTCCCCATACCCTCCCACCTCCCCATAGCCCCCCCATGTCCCCCCACCTCCCCATAGCCCCCCATATCCCCATGCCCCCCCACATCCCCATAGCCCCCCCACATCCTCATCGCCCCCCCATGTCCCTATAGCGCCCCACCTCCCCCTAGCCCCCCACATCCTCATAGCCCCCCCCATCCCCACAACCCCCCCTGTCCCCATAGCCCCCCCATGTCCCCCCCATCCCCATAGCCCCCCCACATCCCTATAGCCCCCCATGTCCCCATAGCCCCCCACCTCCCCATAGCCCCCCATGCCCATAGCCCCCCCATCCCCATAGCCCCCCATGTCCCCCCTGTCCCCATACCCCCCCAAATCCCCATAGCCCCCTACCTCCCCATAGCCCCCCCACATCCCCATAGCCCCCCGTGTCCCTATAGTCCCCCACCTCCCCATAGCCCCCCCATCCCCATAGCCCCCCCACATCCCTATAGCCCCCCATGTCCCCATAGCCCCCCACATCCCCATAACCCCCCGTGTCCCTATCGCCCCCCACCCACCCATAGCCCCCCCATCCCCATAGCCCCCCCACCTCCCCCTAGCCCCCCACATCCCCATAGCCCCCCCATGTCCCCATAGCCCCCCATGTCCCCCCGTCCCCATACCCTCCCACCTCCCCATAGCCCCCCCATGTCCCCCCACCTCCCCATAGCCCCCCATATCCCCATGCCCCCCCACATCCCCATAGCCCCCCCACATCCTCATCGCCCCCCCATGTCCCTATAGCGCCCCACCTCCCCCTAGCCCCCCACATCCTCATAGCCCCCCCCATCCCCACAACCCCCCCTGTCCCCATAGCCCCCCCATGTCCCCCCCATCCCCATAGCCCCCCCACATCCCTATAGCCCCCCATGTCCCCATAGCCCCCCACCTCCCCATAGCCCCCCATGCCCATAGCCCCCCCATCCCCATAGCCCCCCATGTCCCTATAGCCCCCATGTCCCCATAGCCCCCCCACATCCCCATAACCCCCCGTGTCCCCATAGCCCCCCCATCCCCATAGCCCCCCCACCTCCCCCTAGCCCCCCACATCCTCATAGCCCCCCCATCCCCACAGCCCCCCCATCCCCATAGCCCCCCCACCTCCCCCTAGCCCCCCACATCCTCATAGCCCCCCCATCCCCACAGCCCCCCCGTCCCCATAGCCCCCCCATGTCCCCCCACATCCCCATAGCCCCCCTTGTCCCTATAGCCCCCCACCCCCCATAGCCCCCCATGTCCCCCCACCTCCCCCCAGCCCCCCACCTCCCCATAGCCCCCCCCACATCCCCATAGCCCCCCCTGTCCCCATAGCCCCCCGTGTCCCTATCGCCCCCCACCCCCCATAGCCCCCCCATCCCCATAGCCCCCCCAAATCCCCATAGCCCCCCACCTCCCCATAGCCCCCCCACATCCCCATAGCCCCCCCTGTCCCCATAGCCCCCCCAAATCCCCATACCCCCCCACCTCCCCATAGCCCCCCACCTCCCCATAGCCCCCCCACTTCCCCACACCCCCCCACGTCCCCCCACCCCCCCATGTCCCCCCCCCACGCCCCCCCCCCCTTACCCGGGTGCGGCAGTAGCCCCCACAGGCCGTGGTGGTCACGGCCAGACACTGGGGACACTCGTCCTTCTCCACGGCCACCGTCACGTTGATGGGGCGACACGGGGGGCGGCCGGGACCCCCCCCCACAACCGGGGGGAGCCCCACAACCAGGGGGCTGGTCCCCCCAACCGGGGGGTCTCCCACTGCTATGGGGGTCCCCAAGGCCACGGGGGTCCCCACCAGCGTCACCAGGAACAGCAACTGCGGGAAATGGGGGGGGGGGGGGGGGCTGACCCAGGGTTGGGGGTCCCCATGACCACCCTGCCCCATAGCTGGGGGTCCCCATGGCCCCCACCTGCCCCACAGCTGCCCCATAGTTGGGGGTCTCCATGGTGATCCTGCCCCATAGCTGGGGGTCCCCATGGCCACCCTGCTCCATAGTTGGGGGTCCCCATGGCCCCCACCTGCCCCACAGCTGCCCCATAGTTGGGGTCTCCATGGTCACCCTGCCCCATAGTTGGGGGTCTCCATGGTCATCCTGCCCCATACTTGGGGTCCCCATGACCACCCTGCCCCATGGTTGGGGGTCCCCACAGCCCCTGTCTGCTCCATGGTTGGGGGTCCCCATGGCCCCCACCTGCCCCACAGCTGCCCCATAGTTGGGGGTCCCCATGGTCACCCTGCCCCATAGTTGGGGGTCCCCATGTCCATTCTGCCCCACAGCTGCCCCATAGTTGGGGGTCCCCACAGCCCCCACCTGCCCCACAGCTGCCCCATAGTTGGGGGTCTCCATGGTCACCCTGCCCCATAGTTGGGGGTCTCCATGGTGATCCTGCCCCATACTTGGGGTCCCCATGACCACCCTGCCCCATAGTTGGGGGTCCCCATAGCCCCTGTCTGCTCCATAGTTGGGGGTCCCCATGGCCCCCACCTGCCCCACAGCTGCCCCATAGTTGGGGGTCCCCATGGTCACCCTGCCCCATAGTTGGGGGTCCCCATGTCCATTCTGCCCCACAGCTGCCCCATAGTTGGGGGTCCCCACAGCCCCCACCTGCCCCACAGCTGCCCCATAGTTGGGGGTCTCCATGGTCACCCTGCCCCATAGTTGGGGGTCTCCATGGTCATCCTGCCCCATACTTGGGGTCCCCATGACCACCCTGCCCCATAGTTGGGGGTCCCCATAGCCCCTGTCTGCTCCATGGTTGGGGGTCCCCATGGCCCCCACCTGCCCCACAGCTGCCCCATAGTTGGGGGTCCCCATGGTCATCCTGCCCCATAGTTGGGGGTCCCCATGTCCATTCTGCCCCACAGCTGCCCCATAGTTGGGGGTCCCCACAGCCCCCACCTGCCCCACAGCTGCCCCATAGTTGGGGGTCTCCATGGTCACCCTGCCCCATAGTTGGGGGTCTCCATGGTCATCCTGCCCCATACTTGGGGTCCCCATGACCACCCTGCCCCATAGTTGGGGGTCCCCATAGCCCCTGTCTGCTCCATAGTTGGGGGTCCCCATGGCCCCCACCTGCCCCACAGCTGCCCCATAGTTGAGGTCTCCATGGTCACCCTGCCCCATAGTTGGGGGTCCCCACAGCCCCCACCTGCCCCATAGTTGGGGGGTCCCCATGACCACCCTGCCCCATGGTTGGGGGTCCCCATAGCCCCTGTCTGCTCCATAGTTGGGGGTCCCCATGGCCCCCACCTGCCCCACAGCTGCCCCATAGTTGGGGTCTCCATGGTCACCCTGCCCCATAGTTGGGGGTCTCCATGGTCATCCTGCCCCATAGTTGGGGTCCCCATGACCACCCTGCCCCATGGTTGGGGGTCCCCACAGCCCCTGTCTGCTCCATGGTTGGGGGTCCCCATGGCCCCCACCTGCCCCACAGCTGCCCCATAGTTGGGGTCTCCATGGCCACCCTGCCCCATAGCTGGGGGTCCCCATGGCTCCCACCTGCCCCATAGTTGGGGGTCCCCACAGCCCCCACCTGCCCCACAGCTGCCCCATAGTTGGGGGTCCCCATGGCCACTCTGCCCCACAGCTGCCCCATAGTTGGGGGTCTCCATGGTCATCCCTGCCCCATCGTTGGGGGTCCACATGGTCACCCTGCCCCATAGTTGGGGGTCCCCATGGCCCCCACCTGCCCCACAGCTGCCCCATAGTTGGGGGTCCCCATGGTCACCCTGCCCCATAGTTGGGGGTCCCCATGGCCCCCCCACCCCCCCCACGCTCACCTGCGCACCCCCCATGCTGCTGCGGGCCCAACACCTCTTACCTGGGGGGGGTCCCCCCTTTATCCCCCCACCCCACCCCCGCTTCCCCCCCCCCCCCCACGCCCCCCCCACCCCAAGGCTGCCCGCGGGGGGGGGGGACACACAACACACCAAGGCCGGACGGAGGCGTCAGCCCCCCTGTTGCTTAGTGACCCCCCCCCAAAAAAACCTTCCTCCCCCCCCCCCCCCCAAATGTCCTTCATGCCCCCGCTTGTTGGGGGAGGGGTTAAAGTGCTGCCCCCCCCCCCCCCAAAAAAAGGCATCCGGCTATCCCATAATCCCCTGGGGCCAGCGCGTGACCCCCCCCCAGGCTATTTATAACCTGAGGGGATCCAATTTCTGCCCCCCCCTCCCCAAAAAATAATTTAAAAAAATCCTATTTGGGTGGGGGCTGCGCCCCAAATGTGCGATAAATCAACTTTATTTTGGGGGGGGGGGGTGGAAATGGCTTTTTTTGGGGGGGGGGGGGTGTTTTTTTTGCTCCCCCCCCCCCCCCCTTGGAGTGGGGCTATTTATAGCGGGGGGGGCACCCATGGGTGCGGGGGGGGGGGGCACAGTTGGAGCCGTCGGTCAGAGGCGGCGGCGTCATGGCGGGGTCGTGGCTTTTGGGGTTGGTGTTGGGGCTCCTGGTGGTCCGGGGCCCCCCCGGGGGTCAAGGGGGGGTCCGCGGCGAGGAAGAGCATCTTCATCATCATCATCATCACGGCCCCGATCGCCCCGGGGGGGTCGGGGAAGGCGAAGGTCGTGAGGAAGGCCACCGTCGTCATCATCGCGCCGGCGACGACGAGCAACATTGGCGTCAACGTCATCATCATCATCATCATCATCGTGATGACGGTGACGATGAGGAAGAGCGGCGGCAGGGCGGGGAGGAAGAGCGGCGGCAGGGGGACGCCCACGGGGGTCACCCTCCTCATCATCATCATCATCATCGTCGCGACGAGGAGGAAGAGCGGCGGCGAGGGGGCGCCCATGGTGGTCGTCATGGCGATGAGGAAGCCCATCATCATCATCATCATTGGCGTGGCCATGAGGAAGACGCCGGCAACCGTCGCCAGGGCGAGGATGATGAAGGCCACCGTCCCCATGACGATGATGAAGGGCAGCGTCCCCATGACGATGATGAAGGCCACCGTCGCCATGACGATGAAGGCCACCAGCGCCATGACGGCGATGAAGGCCACCGTCGCCATGACGATGATGAAGGCCACCGTCGCCATGACGGCGATGAAGGCCACCATCCTCGTGATGATGAGGATGATGATGAAGGCCATCGCCACGGCGATGAAGGCCACCGTGGCGGCCGCCCCCGTGACCCCGCCAGCTCCGAGGAGGAGGATGATGATGATGATGACGATGACGACGACGATGATGATGATGATGACGACAAAGACAGCTCCGAGGAAGACGAAGGTTGGTGAACCGAGGGGGGGGGGCACGGGGAATGACCCCCCCCCCCCCCAGACCGTGACCCCCCCCCAATTACAGGGAGCGAGGAGGAGGAGGAGGATGAGGCCGAAGGGCGATACCAACCCGGCTCCATCTGCCGCTATTGCGCCTTCTGCAAGGTACCGGGGGGGGGGGGGACACACCCCTGACCCCCCCCCAGGAGACCGAGCCGATTTTTTGGGGGGGGACGACACCCCAAAACCCCTTGGGGACAGAGTCACCCTTTGGGGGGGAGCCCCTGTCCCCCCCCCTTGTCCCCCCCCCAATTTTTTGTGACCCCCCCCAACTATTTTGTGCCCCCCCCAAATTATTTTGTGCCCCCCAACTATTTTTTGTGCCCCCCCAAACTATTTTATGCCCCCCAACTATTTTATCCCCCCCCAAATATTTTGTGCCCCCCCAAACTATTTTAGGCCCCCCCAAATATTTTGTGCCCCCCACTATTTTTTGTGCCCCCCCAACTATTTTATGCCCCCCCCAAATTATTTTAGGCCCCCCCAAATTATTTTAGGCCCCCCCCAACTATTTTGTCCCCCCCAAACTATTTTGTGCCCCCCCAAATTATTTTAGGCCCCCCCAACTATTTTGTGCCCCCCCAACTATTTAATGCCCCCCCAAATATTTTGTGCCCCCCCACTATTTTTTGTGCCCCCCAAACTATTTTGTGACCCCCCAACTATTTTAGGCCCCCCCCCAAATTATTTTAGGCCCCCCCAAACTATTTTGTGCCCCCCCAAAATATTTAATGCCCCCCCAACTATTTTGTGCCCCCCCAACCATTTTATGGCCCCCCCAACTATTTTATACCCCCCCAAATTATTTTAGGCCCCCCCCAACTATTTTGTCCCCCCCAAACTATTTTGTGCCCCCCCAAACTATTTAATGCCCCCCCAAATATTTTGTGCCCCCCCACTATTTTTGTGCCCCCAACCATTTTATACCCCCCCCAAATTATTTTAGGCCCCCCCCAACTATTTTGTCCCCCCCCAAAATATTTTGTCCCCCCCCAAACTATTTTGCCCCCCCAAACTATTTTGTGCCCCCCCAAACTATTTAATGCCCCCCCAACTATTTTGTGCCCCCCCAACTATTTTGTGCCCCCCCCAACCATTTTATGGCCCCCCCCAACTATTTTATACCCCCCCAAATTATTTTAGGCCCCCCCCAACTATTTTGTCCCCCCCCAAACTATTTTGTGCCCCCAACTATTTTTTGTGCCCCCCCAACTATTTTGTGCCCCCCCAAACTATTTAATGCCCCCCCAACTATTTTGTGCCCCCCCAACCATTTTATGGCCCCCCCAACTATTTTATACCCCCCAAATTATTTTAGCCCCCCCCAACTATTTTGTCCCCCCCAAACTATTTTGTGCCCCCCAACTATTTTTTGTGCCCCCCCAACTATTTTGTGCCCCCCAAACTATTTAATGCCCCCCCAAATATTTTGTGCCCCCCCACTATTTTTGTGCCCCCAACCATTTTATACCCCCCCCAAATTATTTTAGGCCCCCCCCAACTATTTTGTCCCCCCCCAAAATATTTTGTCCCTCCCAAAACTATTTTGCCCCCAAACTATTTTGTGCCCCCCCAAACTATTTAATGCCCCCCCAACTATTTTGTGCCCCCCCCACTATTTTTTGTGCCCCCCCAACCATTTTATGGCCCCCCCAACTATTTTATACCCCCCAAATTATTTTAGGCCCCCCCCAACTATTTTGTCCCCCCCCAAACTATTTTGTGCCCCCCCAAACTATTTAATACCCCCCAAATATTTTGTGCCCCCCCAACTATTTTGTGCCCCCCCCATTTTATGCCCCCCCAAACTATTTTGTGCCCCCCCCAACTATTTTTTTGTGCCCCCCCCATTGTGTGTGTGCCCCCCCACTATCCCTTATGCCCCCCCCCAATTATTTTTTTTGTGCCCCCCCCCAGCACTGCCAGCTCTGCGCCCGCTGTCCCTGCGCCGAGGGGGACCCCGGTGACCACTGTCCCCACTGCCAGGTAGCCCCCCCCCCCCCCCGTGTGTGACCCCCCCCCGTGTGTGACCCCCCCCCCCGTGTGTGACCCCCCCCATCTATAAACGCCCCCCCCCTTCAATATTTTGCCCCCCCCAGGGCTGCCAGTTCTGCTACCTGTGTCCCCTGCTGTGTGACACCGCCTGCCAGCCCGGTGAGACCCCCCCCCAAATTCCCCTGACCCCCCCCAAAAATACTCAGCCCCCCCCCGACACCCCCCCAGCCCCCCCTAACACCCCATAGCCCCCCCAGCCCCCCCCAATTCCCCCCCCCTAGCCCCATGGGGGGGGTCCAGGACCCCCCCTCACCCCCCCAGCACCCCACAGCCCCCCCAGACCCCCCCAAATCCCCCTCCTGGACCCCCCCAATCCCCCCCCCCGACCCATGGGGGGGTCCAGGACCCCCCCAGACCCCCCCAATACCCCCCCAGCCCCATGGGGGGGTCCAGGACCCCCCCTCACCCCCCCAGCACCCCACAGCCCCCCCAGACCCCCCCCAAATCCCCCTCCTGGACCCCCCCAATCCCCCCCCCCGACCCATGGGGGGGTCCAGGACCCCCCCCCAACACCCCATAGCCCCCCCCCAGACCCCCCCCAAGCCCCATGGGGGGGTCCACGACCCCCCGAGACCCCCCCAATCCCCCCCCCCCAGACCCATGGGGGGGTCCAGGGCCCCCCCCAACACCCCATAGCCCCCCCCCAGACCCCCCCAATACCCCCCCAGACCCATGGGGGGGGTCCAGGACCCCCCCAGACCCCCCCAAATCCCCCCCAGCCCCATGGGGGGGGTCCACGACCCCCCGAGACCCCCCCAATCCCCCCCCGCAGCCCCATGGGGAGGGTCCACGACCCCCCCAGACACCCCCAAATCTCTCTCCTGGACCCCCCCAGACCCATGGGGGGGGTCCAGGACCCCCCCCGACCCCCCCAGCACCCCATAGCCCCCCCCCAGACCCCCCCCAAGCCCCATGGGGGGGTCCACGACCCCCCCAGACCCCCCCAAATCCCCCTCCTGGACCCCCCCAGCCCCATGGGGGGGGTCCAGGACCCCCCCCAACACCCCATAGCCCCCCCCCGACCCCCCCAGCCCCATGGGGGGGGTCCAGGACCCCCCCAGACCCCCCCTAATTATCCCCCCATCCCCATGGGGGGGGTCCACGACCCCCCCTCAACCCCCCCATCCCCATGGGGGGGGTCCAAAACACTCCCCCCCCCCGACCCCCCCCTTTTCCCTTCCAGGGAGCCTCGTGGACGAGCTCTCGGGGGCTTTACTCCAGTAAGTGCCCCCCCCCCAAAAAATGGGGGGGGGGGAACCCCCCCACATCACCCTTAACCCCCCCCCCAAAAATTTGGGGGGGGGTCACCCCCAATTTAACCTCCCCCCCCCAGGTCGCTTGCGAGCTTCTTCGAGGCGCCGGAGGCTTGAGTGGATTTTTTGGGGGGGGGGGGGCACTTTGCAGCCCCCCCCCAATTTTGTGCCCCCCCCCCCCCAAATCTGGGGGGGGGGGGGCTGGAAATAAAAGGCTTGAAATGCTGGTGGTGGGGTTTTTTTGGGGGGGGGGGCCAAGGGGCTTAATTGGGGGGGGGGTCTGGGGGGGGGGAATTTGGGTCCTGGGTGCCCCCCCCAATTTTCCCTTTTTTTTTTGGGGGGGGGTCGTCGACACAAAAACTCCACATTCTCGAGGGGGGGGGGTTCATTTTTTTTTTTTTTATTTTTTTTTCCATGCAAACCCCCCCCCCGCGCCTCCCCCCCCCCCCCAAAAAAAAAGAGGAGGGAATTAAAAAGGGGGGGGGGGTCGCTGCGGCGGTGGGGGGGGCAAGGCAGCGCGAGGGGGGGACACCCCCAAATATCCCCCCCCCCAATTTTTTTAGCAGCAGAGCCAGAGCCACCCGGGGCTCGGCAAATTTTTTTTTGGGGGGGGGGGGCTGCCCCCCCCCAAAATACCCCCCCCCGCACACCCAAGGGGGGGCGATTGGGGGGGGGCAATTTTGGGGGGGGTGTGTCCCCCCCCCAGGCTTCATCCATCACTTCAGGGCACCTGGAAGAGGGGGGGGATGAAAAAATGAGGGGGGGTCCCCCAAAAATAGTGACCCCCCCCAAATTTCCCAGCGCCCCCCCCAGTCCCTATTGCCCCCCCCAGCTCCCATTCCCCCCCCCATTTTCAGGGGTTTCCCCCCAAAATTCTGCCCACCTGAGCCCCCCCTTGCCCCCCCCACCCCAAGACCCCCCCCTTGCCCCCCCTTGCCCCCCCCTTTTGCCCCCCCCGCGCCCCCCCCTCACCGCTAACAGGAGTAGGTCCGCACGGAGACCCCATCCCCCCTTTGGGGGGGCAGGGAGTTACCTGGGGGGGGGACACACACACAGGGTCAGGACCCCCCCGAGACCCCCCCCCAAAATTTGACAGCCCCCCCCCATGTCTCTGTGCCCCCCCCCATGTTGCCAGGCCCCCCCCCATGTCACCCTGGCCCCCTAAATCACTCTGTCCCCCCCCAGGACCCCCCCCCAAATCACCCAGCCCCCCCCCAAGACCCCCCCAGCCTCCCAAATCACCCTGTCCCCCCCACGACCCCCCCCCAAATCCCTCTGTCCCCCCACAACCCCCCCAAATCACTCTGTCCCCCCCCCCAGGACCCCCCCACCCCCCCAAATCACCCTGTGTCCCCCCAGGACCCCCCCCAAATCCCTCTGCCCCCCCCAGGACCCCCCCCAGCCCCCCCAAATCACTCTTCCCCCTCCAGAACCCCCCAAATCACCCTGCTCCCCCCCCAAGACCCCCCCATGTGCCCCCCAAATCACTCTGCCCCCCCCAGCCCCCCCAAATCACTCTTCCCCCCCAAAATCACTCAGCCCCCCCCAGGACCCCCCCCAGCCCCCCTAAATCCCTCTTACCCCCCCAGGACCCCCCCAAATCACTCTGTGTCCCTCCCAGCCCCCCCCAAATCCCTCTTTCCCCCCCCAGACCCCCCCCAGACCCCCCCAAATCCCTCTGCCCCCCCAACCCCCCCCCCAGGACCCCCCCAAATCAGTCTATCCCCCCCCCAGGACCCCCCCAAATCACCCAGCCCCCCCCCAGGACCCCCCCAAATCACTCTGTGTCCCTCCCAGCCCCCCCCAAATCCCTCTTTCTCCCCCCAGACCCCCCCAAATCCCTCTGCCCCCCCCAACCCCCCCCCAGGACCCCCCCAAATCAGTCTGTCCCCCCCCCCAGGACCCCCCCAAATCACTCTGTGTCCCTCCCAGCCCCCCCAAATCCCTCTGCCCCGCCCAAACCCCCCCCAGGACCCCCCCAAATCAGTCTGTCCCCCCCCCCAGGACCCCCCCAAATCACTCTGTGTCCCTCCCAGCCCCCCCAAATCCCTCTTTCCCCCCCCAGACCCCCCCAGACCCCCCCAAATCCCTCTGCCCCCCCCAACCCCCCCCCAGGACCCCCCCAAATCACCCAGCCCCCCCCAGGACCCCCCCAAATCACTCTGTGTCCCTCCCAGCCCCCCCAAATCCCTCTGCCCCGCCCAAACCCCCCCCAGGACCCCCCCAAATCAGTCTGTCCCCCCCCCCAGGACCCCCCCAAATCACTCTGTGTCCCTCCCAGCCCCCCCAAATCCCTCTTTCCCCCCCCAGACCCCCCCAGACCCCCCCAAATCCCTCTCCCCCCCCAACCCCCCCCCAGGACCCCCCAAATCACCCAGCCCCCCCCCAGGACCCCCCCAAATCACTCTGTGTCCCTCCCAGCCCCCCCCAAATCCCTCTGCCCCCCCCAAACCCCCCCCAGGACCCCCCCAAATCACCCAGCCCCCCCCAGGACCCCCCCAAATCACTCTGTGTCCCTCCCAGCCCCCCCCAAATCCCTCTTTCCCCCCCCAGACCCCCCCCAGACCCCCCCAAATCCCTCTGCCCCCCCCACCCCCCCCCAGGACCCCCCCAAATCACTCTGTGTCCCTCCCAGCCCCCCCCAAATCCCTCTTTCCCCCCCCAAACCCCCCCCAGACCCCCCCAAATCCCTCTGCCCCCCCCCAACCCCCCCCAGGACCCCCCCCCAAATCCCCCAGCCCCCCCCCCCCGCTCACCCTCAGGCTGGATCTTGCGCAGCGGCAGGGCGGGGGTCCCCAGGGGCCCCCCCCGGAAAGTGGGGGGCAACATTTCGGCGGCGTCGGGGCCCCCCCCTCGCAGCTCCTTCTCCCGGAACAGTTTACGCCAGGACGGGGAGCGGCTGAACGCCTTGGAGCCGTCCTGGGGGGGGGCACCCATGGGTGGGGGGGGGTCCCATGGGTGGGGGGGGGCACCCATGGGGGGCGTGGAGGGGGTTGGGGGGGGCACACTGAGCTCCCAGCTAGGGATTGGGGGGGATTGGGGGGATTGGGGGGGGGCTGGAGGTTCCTGGGGGGGGGTGACATGGGTGGGGGGGGTCCCATGGGTGCCCTGGATTTGGGGGGGGGTCCTATGGGTGCCCTGGATTGGGGGGGGGGTCCCATGGGTCCCCTAGATGGGGGTCTTATGGGTTGGGGGGGTCCCATGGGTGCCCTGGATGGGGTTTTTTTTGGGTGGGGGGGGGTCCCATGGGTGCCCTGGGTGGGTTTTTTTGGTTGGGGGGGGTCCCATGGATGCCCTGGATGGGTTTTTTTGGTTGGGGGGGGTCCCATGGGTGCCCTGGGTGGGGATTTTTTTGGTTGGGGGGGGTCCCATGGGTGCCCTGGATGGGTTTTTTTGGTTGGGGGGGGGGTTCCATGGGTGCCCTGGATTTGGGGGGGGGGTCCTATGGGTCCCCTAGATGGGGGTCTTATGGGTGGGGGGGGTCCCATGGGTGCCCTGGATTTGGGGGGGGGTCCCATGGGTGCCCTGGGTGGGGAGTTTTTGGTTGGGGGGGTCCCATGGGTGCCCTGGATTTGGGGGGGGGTCCTATGGGTCCCCTAGATGGGGGTCTTATGGGTGGGGGGGGTCCTATGGGTGCCCTGGATTTGGGGGGGGGTCCCATGGGTGCCCTGGGTGGGGAGTTTTTGGTTGGGGGGGGTCCCATGGGTGCCCTGGGTGGGGATTTTTTGGTTGGGGGGGGTCCCATGGGTGCCCTGGGTGGGTTTTTTTGGTTGGGGGGGTCCCATGGGTGCCCTGGATTTGGGGGGGGTCCTATGGGTCCCCTAGATGGGGGTCTTATGGGTGGGGGGGGTCCCATGGGTGCCCTGGATTTGGGGGGGGGTCCCATGGGTGCCCTGGGTGGGGAGTTTTTGGTTGGGGGGGGTCCCATGGATGCCCTGGATGAGTTTTTTTGGTTGGGGGGGGTCCCATGGATGCCCTGGATGGGTTTTTTTTGGTTGGGGGGGGTCCCATGGGTGCCCTGGGTGGGGATTTTTTGGTTGGGGGGGGGTCCCATGGGTGCCCTGGGTGGGTTTTTTTGGTTGGGGGGGTCCCATGGGTGCCCTGGATTTGGGGGGGGGTCCTATGGGTCCCCTAGATGGGGGTCTTATGGGTGGGGGGGGTCCCATGGGTGCCCTGGATTTGGGGGGGGGTCCCATGGGTGCCCTGGGTGAGGAGTTTTTGGTTGGGGGGGGTCCCATGGATGCCCTGGATGGGTTTTTTTGGTTGGGGGGGGTCCCATGGGTGCCCTGGGTGGGGATTTTTTGGTTGGGGGGGGTCCCATGGGTGCCCTGGGTGGGTTTTTTTGGTTGGGAGGGGTCCCATGGGTGCCCTGGATTTGGGGGGGGGTCCTATGGGTCCCCTAGATGGGGGTCTTATGGGTGGGGGGGGTCCCATGGGTGCCCTGGATTTGGGGGGGGGTCCCATGGGTGCCCTGGGTGGGGAGTTTTTGGTTGGGGGGGGCCCCATGGGTGCCCTGGATTTGGGGGGGGGTCCCATGGGTGCCCTGGATGAGTTTTTTTGGTTGGGGGGGGGTCCCATGGATGCCCTGGATGGGTTTTTTTGGTTGGGGGGGGTCCCATGGGTGCCCTGGATTTGGGGGGGGGTCCCATGGGTGGGGGGGTGCCGGGGGTCCCACCTCGTCGAGGCGCCGGTCGGTGCCCACGCTGATGAGGGTGCTGAACTCCTTCTCCAGCAGCTGCCGCGCCTGGGGGGGGGGGCCCGGGGGGGGGGGGGGGGGGGCTATGGCCGTCCAGGTCCCCCAGGCCCCTTCCAGTTCTTCCCAGTTGCTCCCAGTCCCTCCCAGTGCCCTTCCATCCCCTCCCAGTTGCTCCCAGCTACCTGCCAGTGCCCCACAATTGCATCCCAGTTGCCCCTGGTTGCTCCCAGTTGGCCCCAGTCCCTCAGTTACTCCCAGTCCCTCCCAGTTGCTCCCAGTCCCCTCCCAGCACACTCAGCCCCCCTCCCAGCCTCCCCCCGGTTTCTCCCAGTCCCTCTGAGTTGACTCCCAGTTGCCTGCAGTCACCTCCCAGTTGCCCCCAGTCCCCTCCCAGTTGCTCCCAGTTGCCCCAGTACCTCCCAGTTTCTCCCAGTTGACCCCTGTCCCCTCCCAGCACCCTCAGCCCCCCTTCCTGTCCCCCCAGTTGCCCCCAGTCCCCTCCCAGCCCCCTCTGTCCCCCTCCCAGCACCCTCAGCCACCCTCCCAGTCCCTCCCAGTTGCCCCCAGTCCCCTCCCAGTTGCCCCAGTCCCCTCCCAGTTGCTCCCAGTCGCTCCCAGTCCCCTCCCAGCACCCTCAGCTGCCCTCCCAGTCCCTCCCAGTTACCCCCAGTCCCCTCCCAGCACCCTCAGCCCCCCTCCCATTCCCTCCCAGCACCCTCAGCCCCCCTCCCAGTCCCTCCCAGTTGCCCCCAGTCCCCTCCCAGTTGCCCCCAGTCCCCTCCCAGTTGCTCCCAGTTGCTCCCAGTCCCCTCCCAGCACCCTCAGCTGCCCTCCCAGTCCCTCCCAGTTGCCCCCAGTCCCTCCCTGCACCCTCAGCCGCCCTCCCAGTCCCCTCCCAGTTGCCCCCAGTCCCCTCCCAGTTGCTCCCAGTCGCTCCCAGTCCCCTCCCAGCACCCTCAGCTGCCCTCCCAGTCCCTCCCAGTTACCCCCAGTCCCCTCCCAGCACCCTCAGCCCCCCTCCCATTCCCTCCCAGCACCCTCAGCCCCCCTCCCAGTCCCTCCCAGTTGCCCCCAGTCCCCTCCCAGTTGCCCCAGTCCCCTCCCAGTTGCTCCCAGTTGCTCCCAGTCCCCTCCCAGCACCCTCAGCCGCCCTCCCAGTCCCTCCCAGTTGCCCCAGTCCCTCCCTGCACCCTCAGCCGCCCTCCCAGTCCCCCCAGTTGCCCCCAGTCCCTCCCTGCACCCTCAGCCGCCCTCCCAGTCCCCCCCAGTTGCCCCCAGTCCCCTCCCAGTTGCCCCCAGTCCCCTCCCAGTTGCTCCCAGTCACTCCCAGTCCCCTCCCAGCACCCTCAGCCGCCCTCCCAGTCCCTCCCAGTTACTCCCAGTCCCCTCCCAGTTGCCCCCAGTCCCTCCCAGCACCCTCAGCCGCCCTCCCAGTCCCCTCCCAGCACCCTCAGCCCCCCTCCCATTCCCTCCCAGCACCCTCAGCCCCCCTCCCAGTCCCTCCCAGTTGCCCCCAGTCCCCTCCCAGTTGCTCCCAGTCCCCTCCCAGTTGCTCCCAGTCGCTCCCAGTCCCCTCCCAGCACCCTCAGCTGCCCTCCCAGTCCCTCCCAGTTGCCCCCAGTCCCTCCCTGCACCCTCAGCCGCCCTCCCAGTCCCCCCCAGTTGCCCCCAGTCCCTCCCTGCACCCTCAGCCGCCCTCCCAGTCCCCCCCAGTTGCCCCCAGTCCCCTCCCAGTTGCTCCCAGTCCCTCCCAGTCCCCTCCCAGCACCCTCAGCTGCCCTCCCAGTCCCTCCCAGTTACCCCCAGTCCCCTCCCAGCACCCTCAGCCCCCCTCCCATTCCCTCCCAGCACCCTCAGCCCCCCTCCCAGTCCCTCCCAGTTGCCCCCAGTCCCCTCCCAGTTGCCCCCAGTCCCCTCCCAGTTGCTCCCAGTTGCTCCCAGTCCCCTCCCAGCACCCTCAGCCGCCCTCCCAGTCCCTCCCAGTTGCCCCCAGTCCCTCCCTGCACCCTCAGCCGCCCTCCCGGTCCCCCCCAGTTGCCCCCAGTCCCCTCCCAGTTGCCCCCAGTCCCCTCCCAGCACCCTCAGCCCCCCTCCCATTCCCTCCCAGCACCCTCAGCCCCCCTCCCTGTCCCTCCCAGTTACTCCCAGTCCCCTCCCAGTTGCCCCCAGTCCCTCCCAGCACCCTCAGCCGCCCTCCCAGTCCCCTCCCAGCACCCTCAGCCCCCTTCCCATTCCCTCCCAGCACCCTCAGCCCCCTTCCCATTCCCTCCCAGTTGCTCCCAGTTGCCCCCAGCCCCCTCCCAGTCCCCCCCAGTGGCCCACCTGGGTGTTCTGGGTGGGGATCTGGAGCAGCAGGGCCAGGTCCGCCCAGTCGAAGGTGTCGTCGAGGGCCAGCAGCGCCCCGTGCACCCCGCTCTCCCCCAGGTTGCGGGCGAACTCCTTCAGCCCCACGCTCTGCACCCACGCCGTCACCCGCTCGTTCGACCACACCACCACGTCTGGGGGACACGTCACTGCCCCACGGCACACCCCACGGCACCCCACGGCACCCCCACAGCATCCCCAGGGCACCCCACAGCACCCCACAGCACCCCACGGCACCCCCACGGCACCCCAGGGCACCCCACGGCACCCCCACAGCATCCCCAGGGCACCCCACAGCACCCAAGGGCACCCCACCGCACGCCCCACGGCACCCCCACGGCACCCCACGGCACCCCCACAGCACCCAAGGGCACCCCACGGGACCCCCACAGCACCCAAGGGCACCCCACGGCACCCCCACAGCATCCCCAGGGCACCCCACAGCACCCAAGGGCACCCCACCACACGCCCCACGGCACCCCCACGGCACCCCACGGCACCCCACGGCACCCCCACAGCATCCCCAGGGCACCCCACAGCACCCCACGGCACCCCCACGGCACCCAAGGGCACCCCACGGCACCCCCACAGCATCCCCAGGGCACCCCACAGCACCCAAGGGCACCCCACCACACGCCCCACGGCACCCCCACGGCACCCCACGGCACCCCACGGCACCCCCACAGCATCCCCAGGGCACCCCACAGCACCCCACGGCACCCCCACGGCACCCAAGGGCACCCCACGGCACCCCCACAGCATCCCCAGGGCACCCCACAGCACCCAAGGGCACCCCACCGCACGCCCCACGGCACCCCCACGGCACCCCACGGCACCCCACGGCACCCCCACAGCATCCCCAGGGCACCCCACAGCATCCCCAGGGCACCCCACAGCACCCCACGGCACCCCCACGGCACCCAAGGGCACCCCACGGCACCCTCACAGCACCCCCAGGGCACCCCACAGCACCCAAGGGCACCCCACCGCACGCCCCACGGCACCCCCACGGCACCCCACGGCACCCCCACAGCACCCAAGGGCACCCCACGGGACCCCCACAGCACCCAAGGGCACCCCACGGCACCCCCACAGCATCCCCAGGGCACCCCACAGCACCCAAGGGCACCCCACCACACGCCCCACGGCACCCCCACAGCATCCCCAGGGCACCCCAGGGCACCCCACGGCACCCCCGCGGCACCCAAGGGCACCCCACGGCACCCCCACAGCACCCCCACAGCACCCCACAGCACCCAAGGGCACCCCACGGGACTCCCACAGCATCCCCACGGCACCCCACGCCACCCCCACAGCACCCCACGGGACACAAGGGCACCCCACGGGACCCCCACAGCACCCAAGGGCACCCCACGGCACCCCACAGGACCCCCACAGCATCCCCATGGCAACCTATGGCACCCGACGGGACCCCCCCAGCACCCCCCAGCACCCAAGGGCACCCCATAGCACCCCCATGGCACCCCACAGGACCCCCACAGGACCCCCATAGCACCCCCACGGCACCCCACGGGACCCCCACAGGACCCCCACAGCATCCCCAGGGCACCCCACGGGACCCCCACAGCACCCCTGTGGCACCCTATGGCACCCAATGGCACCCCACGGGACCCCCACAGGACCCCCACAGCATCCCCACGGGACCCCTGTAGCACCCTATGGCACCCCACGGGACCCCCACAGCACCCCACCGCACCCAAGGGCACCCCAGAGCACCCCACGGACCCCCACAGCACCCCCACAGGACCCCCACAGCATCCGCGTGGGACCCCCATAGCACCCTATGGCACCCCACAGCACCCAAGGGCACCCCCACAGCACCCCACGGGACCCCCATAGCACCCCCATGGCGCTCCATGCTGTGACCACAGCACCCCAGGACCCCCCCCCAGACCCACTAGAGACCCCCAGGACCCTCAGGACCCCCCCAGGACCCCCTGACCCCCCCCAGACGCCCCCGTACCGGCACTCTGGACCTGGCTCTCCCCCTCAGGACCCCCCCAAGACCCCCCAGACCCCCCCCCGGACCCCCCAAGACTCCCCCAGGACCCCTCCTGAGCCCCCCAGGACCCTCAGGACCCCCCCAGACCCCCCCAGGACCCCCAAACCCCCCTTGTACCAGTGTTCTGGGCCTGGATATCCCCCCCCCGGACCCTCAGGACCCCCCCAGGACCCCCAAACCCCCCTGTACCGATGCTCTGGGCCTGGATCTCCCCCCCCAGGCCCCCCCAGGACCCTCAGGACCCCCCCAGACCCCCCCCAGGACCCCCAGACCCCCCCTGTACCAGTGCTCTGGGCCTGGATCTCCCCCCCCAGGACACTCAGGACCCCCCCAGACCCCCCCCAGGACCCCCAGACCCCCCCATACCGGTGCTCTGGGCCTGGCTTTCTCCCCCCAGGACCCCCCCAGGACCCTCAGGACCCCCCCAGACCCCCCCCAGAACCCCCAGACCCCCCCATACCGGTGCTCTGGGCCTGGATCTCCCCCCCCAGACCCCCCCAGGACCCTCAGGACCCCCCCAGACCCCCCCATATCAGTGCTCTGGGCCTGGATCTCCCCCCCCAGGCCCCCCCAGGACACTCAGGACCCCCCCAGACCCCCCCCAGGACCCCCAGACCCCCCCATACCGGTGCTCTGGGCCTGGCTTTCTCCCCCCAGGACCCCCCCAGGACCCTCAGGACCCCCCCAGACCCCCCCCCAGGACCCCCAGACCCCCCCATACCAGTGCTCTGGGCCTGGCTTTCTCCCCCCAGGACCCCCCCAGGACCCTCAGGACCCCCCCAGACCCCCCCCAGGACCCCCAGACCCCCCCATACTGGTGCTCTGGGCCTGGATCTCCCCCCCCAGACCCCCCCAGGACCCTCAGGACCCCCCCAGACCCCCCCCAGGACCCCCAGACCCCCCCATACCGGTGCTCTGGGCCTGGCTTTCTCCCCCCAGGACCCCCCCAGGACCCTCAGGACCCCCCCAGACCCCCCCCAGGACCCCCAGACCCCCCCGTACCGGTGCTCTGGGCCTGGCTCTCCTCCCGCCGTCGCTCCAGCTCCTTTCGGTCGTAGTTGAGGCGTTTTAGGCACATAATGCCGTAATGGAGGCTCACCCTGGGGGGGGGGCACTGGGGTCACCCTGGGGGGGTCCTGGGGTCACCCCAAGGGTCCTGGGGTCATCCTGAGGGTCCTGGGGTCACCCCAAGGGTCCCCATTCCCTGGGAACCCCCATTCCCAGGGTCCCCGATCCCAGGGTTCCCCATTCCCGGGGGGGGTGTCCCCCATTTCTTGGGACCCCCCCATTCCCATGGACACCCCCCCCATCCCCAGGGGGTCTCTCACCCCCCAGGACATCCCCCTACCCCTAGTTGTCCCCCCCCACTCCCCAAATTAGGGGCACCCCATCCCCAGGGGGGACAGCCCCAGCCCCAGGGACCCCCCCCATATCCCCACTCCCCCTCCATCCCCATCCCCAGGGGACCCCCCCCATCCCCAGGGGACCCCCCCCATTCCCAGAGGACCCCTCCCATCCCCAAGGGACCCCCCCTCCATCCCTAGGGACCCCCCCCATCCCCACAGGACCCCCCCCATCCCCAAGGGACCCCTATATCCCCCCTCCCCCTCCATCCCCCTCCCTCCCCCACCCCCAGGGCTGCCCAAGGGACCCCAAGGGACCCCCCCTCCATCCCTAGGGACACCCCCATCCCCAAAGGACCCCCCCCATCCCCACAGGACCCCCCCATCCCCAAGGGACCCCTATATCCCCCCTCCCCCTCCATCCCCATCCCTCCCCCATCCCCAAGGGACCCCCCCCATCCCCACAGGACCCCCCCCCTCCATCCCTAGGGACCCCCCCCATCCCCACAGGACCCCCCCCATCCCCAAGGGACCCCCCCCTCCATCCCTAGGGACCCTCCCCATTCCCAGAGGACCCCCCCCATCCCCAAGGGACCCCTATATCCCCCCTCCCCCTCCATCCCCATCCCTCCCCCATCCCCAAGGGACCCCCCCCATTCCCAGAGGACCCCCCCCATCCCCAAGGGACACCCCCCTCCATCCCTAGGGACCCCCCCCATTCCCAGAGGACCCCCCCCATCCCCAAGGGACCCCTATATCCCCTCTCCCCCTCCATCCCCATCCCTCCCCCATCCCCAAGGGACCCCCCCCATCCCCACAGGACCCCCCCCCTCCATCCCTAGGGACCCCCCCCATCCCCACAGGACCCCCCCCATCCCCAAGGGACCCCCCCCTCCATCCCTAGGGACCCTCCCCATTCCCAGAGGACCCCCCCCATCCCCAAGGGACCCCTATGTCCCCCCTCCCCCTCCATCCCCATCCCTCCCCCATCCACAAGGGACCCCCCATCCCCAAAGGACCCCCCCCATCCCCAAGGGACCCCTATATCCCCCCTCCCCCTCCATCCCCATCCCTCCCCCATCCCCAAGGGACCCCCCCCATTCCCAGAGGACCCCCCCCATCCCCAAGGGACACCCCCCTCCATCCCTAGGGACCCCCCCCATTCCCAGAGGACCCCCCCCATCCCCAAGGGACCCCTATATCCCCTCTCCCCCTCCATCCCCATCCCTCCCCCATCCCCAAGGGACCCCCCCCATCCCCACAGGACCCCCCCCCTCCATCCCTAGGGACCCCCCCCATCCCCAAGGGACCCCCCCCTCCATCCCTAGGGACCCCCCCCATTCCCAGAGGACCCCCCCCATCCCCAAGGGACCCCTATATCCCCCCTCCCCCTCCATCCCCATCCCTCCCCCATCCCCAAGGGACCCCCCCCATCCCCACAGGACCCCCCCCATCCCCAAGGGACCCCCCCCTCCATCCCTAGGGACCCCCCCCATTCCCAGAGGACCCCCCCCATCCCCAAGGGACCCCCATCCCCTCCCTCCCCCTCCCTCCCCCACCCCCAGGGCTGCCCCCCCTCCCCAAATGGAGGGCTGGGGGGGGGGGTGATGGTGACTGGCGGGGGGGGGGGGTGTCCACCGACCGATGGAAGGAGTCGACCATCTTGAGCTGCCCCCTCAGCTCCTTCTTGCTGAGGTGGTCGAGCATCCTGGCGTCCACCAGCGACTCCATGAAGTAGCTGCGGTACTGGGGCAGCCCCAGGCTGGGCAGCCACTCGTTGCCCACCCACTCGTGGTTCATGTCCCCGTAGGCCAGGATCTGCGGGTGGGAAACGCTGGGAAAACACCCCCCCCACACCCCACACCCCCCCCCAGGGAACCCCCGGTACCCCTGAGACCAGGACCCCCCCGGGAACCCCCCTTTAACCCCTGACAGGACCCTTCTCAACACCCCTCTACCCCTGCCAGGACCTTTCTCACCCCTCTACCCCTGCCAGGACCCTTCTCAACACCCCCCCTTTACCCCTGCCAGGACCCTTCTCAACACCCCCCCTTATCCCTGCCAGGACCTTTCTGCCACACACCCCCCCCCCCTTTACCCCTGCCAGGACCCCTCTGTGAACCCCCCCCATAGCCCTTCCATGACCTTTCTGCCCCCCCCCCCTTATCCCTGCCAGGACCTTTCTGCCACACACACCCCCCCTTTACCCCTGCCAGGACCCCTCTGTGAAACCCCCCATAGCCCTTCCAGGACCTTTCTGCCCCCCCCCCCCTTATCCCTGCCAGGACCTTTCTCACCCCCCTTAGCCCTGCCAGGACCTTTCTGCCAACCCCCCCTCATCCCTGCCAGGACCTTTCTCACCCCCTTTACCCCTGCCAGGACCCCCCCGGGAACCCCCCTCATCCCTGCCAGGACCTTTCTCACCCCCCTTATCCCTGCCAGGACCTTTCTGCCATCCCCCCCCCCTTATCCCTGCCAGGACCCCTCTGTGAACCCCCCCATAGCCCTTCCAGGACCTTTCTGCTCCCCCCCCCCCTTTACCCCTGCCAGGACCTTTCTCACCCCCTTTACCCCTGCCAGGACCTTTCTGCCACCCCCCCACCCCCCCCCGCCCTTTACCCCTGCCAGGACCCTCGTGCAAGGCTCGTGCAAGGCCCCTCGTGCAAGAGGCCGCCCTCGTGCGAGGGGCTGGGAGTCACGGGGGACACACACACACGACGACCCCTCGTGCGAGGCCTTGTCCTCGTGCAAGGGGCTGGATACGTGCACGTGCAAGGTCCGTCGTGCGAGGCTCTGCGTTTTGGGGGTGGGGAGAGGGGGCCCTCGTGCAAGGCCGTGCCCTCGTGCGAGGCTCTGGGGGGCTGCCAGGCCCCTCGTGCGAAACCCTGGGCTCCTCTTGCCCCTTGTGCAAGACACCATCCTCGTGCAAGGCCCCATCCTCGTGCAAGACCCTCTTCTTCTGCAAGGCCCCTCTCTCACACAAGCCCCCCCGCGCGTCCTCGTGCAAGCCCCGCCCCTCCCCGTGCAAGCCCCTACCTGCTCCCAGCTGATCTCCTTTGTCTCCTGGCAGCAGGGGGGGGGGCAGGGAGGGGAGAGGCATCAGGGGGGCCCATCCCCCCCCCCAGAACCCACCCCCCGGTCCTCGTGCGTTGCACGAGGGCTCACGCTCACTGGCTTGGTGGTGGCCGTCAGCGACTCCATCTCCTCGTGCGTCATCCAGACGTTGCCCGTGGACTGGGGACACACACGCACACACACGTGTCATGGGGGGGGGGCAGCAGTCGTGCAAGGCAGTCGTGCAAGGCCACGTGAGGCTGTGCAAGGTGCTCGTGCAAGGTCGTCGTCCCCCTCCATCCCGTGTGTGGCTGCGTGAGGTCCCCGTGCAAAGCCCTGGTGCGAGGCCCCTCGTGTGAAACTCCTCGTGTAAGACCCCTCGTGCAAGACCCTCATGTGAGACTCCTTGTGCAAGACCCCCATGTGAGCCCCGCCCCGTGTGAAACCCCTCGTGCAAGCCCATTGTGCAAAGCTCCTCTCCAAGACCCCTCATCCAAAGCAAGACCCTTGTGCGAACATCCTTGTGCGAAACCCCTCACATGAACCCCCTTGTGCAAAGCCCCTCGCGTGAATCCCATTGTGCGAATCCCCTTGTGTGAACCCCCTCGTGCAAATCCCCTCGTGCAAACCCCCTTGTGCGAAGCCCGTCGTGTGAAGGCCCTCGTGCGAAGGCCCTCGTGCAAAACCCCTTCCTGCAACCCTCCCGGTGCAACCCCCCCTCCTGCGAACCCCCTGGCGCCAACGCCCTCACGCGAACGCCCTCGTGCAAACCCCCTCGTGCAAAGCCCGTCGTGCAAACCCCCTCGTGCAAACCCGCTCGTGCAAAGCCCCTTGTGCAAACCCCCTCGTGCAAAACCCCTTCCTGCAACCCTCCCGGTGCAACCCCCGCTCCTGCGAACCCCCTGGCGCCAACGCCCTCACGCGAACGCCCTCGTGCAAACCCCCTCGTGCAAACCCCCTCGTGCGAAGCCCCTCGTGCGAAGCCCCTCGTGCAAACCCTCTCCTGCAAAACCCCTTCCTGCGACCCTCCTGGTGCAACCCCCGCTCCTGCGAACCCCCCGGCGCCAACGCCCTCACGCGAATGCCCTCGTGCAAACCCCCTCGTGCAAAGCCCATCGTGCAAACCCCCTTGTGCAAACCCCCTCGTGCAAAGCCCATCGTGCAAACCCCCTTGTGCGAAGCCCCTCGCGCAAACCCCCTCCTGCAAAACCCCTTCCTGCAACCCCCCCTCTTGCGAACCCCCCCGGCGCCAACACCCTCACGCGAACGCCCTTGTGCGAACCCCCGTCGTGCAAAGCCCCGTCGTGCAAACCCCCTCGTGCAAACCCCCTCGTGCAAAGTCCCTCGTGCGAAGCCCCTCACGCAAACCCCCTCCTGCAAAACCCCTTCCTGCAACCCTCCCGGTGCAACCCCCCCTCCTGCGAACCCCCTGGCGCCAACGCCCACACGTGAACGCCCTCGTGCAAACCCCCTCGTGCAAAGCCCGTCGTGCAAACCCCCTCGTGCAAAGCCCCTTGTGCAAACCCCCTCGTGCAAAACCCCTTCCTGCAACCCTCCAGGTGCAACCCCCCCTCCTGCGAACCCCCTGGCGCCAACGCCCACACGTGAACGCCCTCGTGCAAACCCCCTCATGCAAAGCCCGTCGTGCAACCCCCCTCGTGCAAACCCCCTCGTGCAAACCCCCTCGTGCGAAGCCCCTCACGCAAACCCCCTCCTGCGAACCCCCCCGGCGCCAACGCCCTCACGCGAACGCCCTCGTGCAAACCCCCTCGTGCAAAGCCCGTCGTGCAAACCCCCTCGTGCAAAACCCCTTCCTGCAACCCTCCCGGTGCAACCCCCCCTCCTGCGAACGCCCCGGCGCCAACGCCCTCACGCGAACGCCCTCGTGCAAACCCCCTTGTGCAAAGCCCGTCGTGCAAACCCCCTCGTGCAAAGCCCCTTGTGCAAACCCCCTCGTGCAAAACCCCTTCCTGCAACCCTCCCGGTGCAACCCCCCCTCCTGCGAACCCCCTGGCGCCAACGCCCTCACGCGAACGCCCTCGTGCAAACCCCCTCGTGCAAAGCCCGTCGTGCAAACCCCCTCGTGCAAAGCCCCTTGTGCAAACCCCCTCGTGCAAAACCCCTTCCTGCAACCCTCCTGGTGCAACCCCCCCTCCTGCGAACCCCCCCGGTGCCAACGCCCTCACGCGAACGCCCTCGTGCAAACCCCCTCGTGCAAAGCCCGTCGTGCAAACCCCCTCGTGCAAAACCCCTCGTGCAAACCCCCTCGTGCGAAGCCCCTCACGCAAACCCCCTCCTGCAAAACCCCTTCCTGCAACCCTCCCAGTGCAACCCCCCCTCCTGCGAACCCCCCGGCGCCAACGCCCTCACGCAAATGCCCTCGTGCAAACCCCCTCATGCAAAGCCCGTCGTGCAAACCCCCTCGTGCGAACCCCCTCGTGCGAAGCCCCTCACGCAAACCCCCTCCTGCAAAACCCCTTCCTGCAACCCTCCCGGTGCAACCCCCCCTCCTGCGAACCCCCCCGGCGCGAACGCCCACACGTGAACGCCCTCGTGCAAACCCCCTCGTGCGAAGCCCCTCACGCAAACCCCCTCCTGCAAAACCCCTTCCTGCAACCCTCCCGGTGCAACCCCCCCCTCGTTCGAACGCCCTCGTTCGAAGGCCCTCGGTCGAAGGCCCTCGGTCGAAGGCCCTCGTGCGAAGGCCCCGTCGTGCGAAGGCGGGCCCGCGGTGCGAGGCTCACCGTGCGGGAGGTGGCGGGGGCGGAGGGGCTGGTGAGCGACACCATCTCCTGGATGGCGAGGCGCAGCTTGAGCCGGTGCAGGGGGTTGCTGATCCCGATCTCCCGCTGGATCTCCGTGTCCGACAGGTTCGCCATGATGGCTCCGCTTTTCACGTTGGCCCGGCACGCCGCCACGTACCACGCCGGCATCCCCACCCACAGCTGGGGGGGGGGGGGGCACCCAGAGGTTGGGGTACCCACCCTAGAACCCCCCCACTATGGGTGGGGGGCATCCAGAGGTCTGGTGTTCCCACTCCAGCCCCCCAATATGAGTAGGGGGCACCCAAATGCCTGGGATCGCACCCTAGAACCCCCCCATTATGGGTGGGGGCACCCAGAGGTTGGGGTCCCCACCATAGAACCCCCCCCATTATGGGTGGGGGCACCCAGAGGTTGGGGTCCCCACCATAGAACCCCCCCACTATGGGTGGGGGGCACCCAAATGCCTGGGATCGCACCCTAGAACCCCCCCATTATGGGTGGGGGCACCCAGAGGTTGGGGTCCCCACCATAGAACCCCCCCACTATGGGTGGGGGGCATCCAGAGGTCTGGTGTTCCCACCCCAGCCCCCCAATATGAGTAGGGGGCACCCAAATGCCTGGGATCGCACCCTAGAACCCCCCCACTATGGGTGGGGGCACCCAGAGGTTGGGGTACCCACCCTAGAACCCCCCACTATGGGTGGGGGGCACCCAAATGCCTGGGATTGCACCCTAGAAGCCCCCCATTATGGGTGGGGGCACCCAGAGGTTGGGGTCCCCACCCTAGAACCCCCCCACTATGGGTGGGGGGCACCCAGAGGTTGGGGTACCCTCCCTAGAACCCCCCCACTATGGGTGGGGGGCACCCAGAGGTTGGGGTCCCCACCCTAGAATCCCCCCACTATGGGTGGGGGGCACCCAGAGGTCTGGTGTTCCCACTCCAGCCCCCCAATATGGGTAGGGGGCACCCAAATGCCTGGGATCGCACCCTAGAACCCCCCCACTATGGGTGGGGGCACCCAGAGGTTGGGGTACCCTCCCTAGAACCCCCCCACTATGGGTGGGGGGCACCCAAATGCCTGGGATCGCACCCTAGAACCCCCCCATTATGGGTGGGGGCACCCAGAGGTTGGGGTCCCCACCATAGAACCCCCCCACTATGGGTGGGGGGCACCCAGACATCGGGGTACCCATGCTAGACCCCCCCCCACTATGGGTGGGGGCACCCAGAGGTTGGGGTACCCACCCTAGAACCCCCCCACTATGGGTGGGGGGCATCCAGAGGTCTGGTGTTCCCACTCCAGCCCCCCAATATGAGTAGGGGGCACCCAAATGCCTGGGATCGCACCCTAGAACCCCCCCACTATGGGTGGGGGCACCCAGAGGTTGGGGTCCCCACCATAGAACCCCCCCCATTATGGGTGGGGGCACCCAGAGGTTGGGGTCCCCACCATAGAACCCCCCCACTATGGGTGGGGGGCACCCAGACACCCAGGTCCCCCCCCAGGACACCTTTGTCCCCACTCCAGCACCCCCTCACCCCTCCCCGCTATGCTTGGGGGTGTACCCAGACCCCAGGGTGCCCCCCCAGACCCCTGGCTGCCCCCCCCAGACCCCTGGGTGCCCCCCCTAGACCCCTGGGTGCCCTCCCAGACCCATGGGTGCCCCTCCCAGACCCCTGGCTGCCCCCCCTAGACCCCTGGCTGCCCTCCCAGACCCCTGGGTGCCCCCCCCAGACCCCTGGCTGCCCCCCCTAGACCCCTGGGTGCCCTCCCAGACCCCTGGGTGCCCCCCCCAGACCCCTGGGTGCCCTCCCAGACCCCTGGCTGCCCCCCCCAGACCCCTGGCTGCCCCCCCAGACCCCTGGCTGCCCCCCCTAGACCCCTGGCTGCCCCTCCCAGACCCCTGGGTGCCCTCCCAGACCCCTGGGTGCCCCCCCAGACCCATGGGTGCCCCCCCAAACCCCTAGGTGCCCCCCCCAAACCCCTGGCTGCCCCCCCCAGACCCCTGGGTGCCCCCCCCAGACCCATGGGTGCCCCCCCCAGACCCCTGGGTGCCCCCACCTCCAGCCAGGAGACGACGGTGGGTCCGTCCCAGGCGGCGAAGGGCAGCCCCTGCCTGCACGCCTCCTCCAGCAGCTCGTGCCTGGGGGGGGGGACACACACATTCAGAGACCCCCCCATGGGCACCCCAAAACCCCCCCGGGCACCCCCAAACCCCCCCAGACCCCCCCACCCTCCCACAGACCTGCAAAGTTCCCCCCAACCCTGCCCAGACCCCCTCAAGCCCCCCCAAAACCTTCCAGACACCCCCCCCCAAGGCAACCTATAGCCCCCCCAAATACCTCGGACCCCCCCCCCGGACCCTCCTGCCCCCCCAAAGTCCCCCCAACCCCCCCAAATCCCCCCCAGACCCCCAAAGACCCCCCAGACCCCCCAACCTCCCCCAAAGCCCCCCCCAAAGCCCCTCCAAGACCCCCCAAAGCCCCCCCGGACCCCCCAACCTCCCCCAACGCCCCCCAAAAGCCCCCCCAGCGCCCCCTCAGCCCCCCCAGACCCCCCCAACCTCACCCAAAGCCCCCCCAAAGCCCCAAAAGCCCCCCAAGACACCCCCAAATACCCCCCAGACCCCCAACCCCCCCCAAATCCCCTCCAAAGCCCCCAAATCCCCCCCAGACCCCCCCAGACCCCCAAAGCCCCCCCAAAAGCCCCCCCAAAGCCCCCCAGCCCCCCAAAACCACTCCCAGATCCCCCCAGCCCCCCCAAAGCCCCCCCAAAGCCCTCCAAATCCCCCCAGACCCCCAACCTCCCCCGAAGTCCCCCCAGACCCCCAAAGCCCCCTAGACCCCCCAGAACCCCCCAACCTCCCCCAAAGCCCCCCCAAAGCCCCCCAATCCCCCCAAGACACCCTCAAATCCCCCCCAGACCCCCCAACCTCCCCCAACGCCCCCCAAAAGCCCCCCCAGCGCCCCCTCAGGCCCCCCAGACCCCCCAACCTCACCCAAAGCCCCCCCAAAGCCCCAAAAGCCCCCCAAGACACCCCCAAAGCCCCCCCAGCCCCCCCAAAACCACTCCCAGATCCCCCAGCCCCCCCAAAACCCCCCAGACCCCCCAACCTCCCCCAAAGCCCCCCCAACCTGCCCCAAAGCCCCCCCAGCCTCCCCAAAACCACTCCCAGCCCCCCCCAAAGCCCCCTGACCCCCTAAACCCCCCCAGCCCCCCCCAAATTAAGGCCCCCCCCCAAAATTAAGGGGTGTTCCCCCCCCTCACTTTTTCTTGCTCCGTCGATCCTTCTCCACCGCCCCCGAGAGCTTCGCCAGCCCCAGGGCGTCGGGGGGGCCCAGCTCCTCCGAGGGGGTCCCAGCTGGGGGGGGCACAGGGTGAGACCCCCACCCACCCACCCACCCACAGGGACCCCAGGGTGCTCGGATACCTGGGTTCCTTTTGGGTGGGGGGGGGTCCAAGGGGGTGGGGGGGGCACCCAAAAAGGCCTGGGGCTGTTTGGGGTGGGGGTCAGGGTGCTTGGATGCGGGGGGGTTTTTTGGGTGGGGGGTCCAAGGGGGGGGGGCACCCAAATGCCTGGGTCCGTTTGGGGTGGGGGTCAGGGTGCTCGGACCCCTGGGTCCCTTTTGGGTGGGGGGGGTCCAAGGGGGTGGGGGGGGCACCCAAAAAGGCCTGGGGCTGTTTGGGGTGGGGGTCAGGGTGATTGGATGCAGGGGTCTTTTTGGGGTGGGGGGGGCCAAGGTGGCGGGGGGGGGCACCCAAAAGTCTGGATCCTTTTGGGGTGGGGGTCAGGGTGCTTGGACGCGGGGGTTTTTTTTTGGGTGGGGGGTCCAAGGGGGGGGCACCCAAAAGTCTGGATCCTTTTGGGGTGGGGGTCAGGGTGCTTGGACGCGGGGGTTTTTTTTTGGGTGGGGGGTCCAAGGGGGGGACACCCAAATGCCTGCATACCTTTGGGGTAGGGGTCAGGGTGCTTGGATGTGGGGGGGTTTTTTTGGGTGGGGGGGGTCCAAGGGCGGGGGGGGGGGCACCCAAAGGCCTGGGTTCCTTTAGGGTGGGGGTCAGGGTGCTCGGATTCGGGGGTCCCTTTTGGGTGGGGGGGGTCCAAAGGGGCTGGGGGGGGCACCCCGAAACCTGGGTGCCCTAGGGAGAGGGTCAGGGTGCTCAGACCCCTGGGTCCCGTTTGGGTGGGGGGGCTCAAGGGGTTTGGGGGGGGCATCCAGACCCCTGGGTGCCCTAGGGTGGGGGTCAGGGTGCTCAGATTCGGGGGTCCCTTTTGGGTGGGGGGGGTCCAAAGGGGCTGGGGGGGGGCACCCAGAAACCTGGGTGCCCTAGGGAGAGGGTCAGGGTGCTCAGACCCCTGGGTCCCGTTTGGGTGGGGGGGCTCAAGGGGTTTGGGGGGGGCATCCAGACCCCTGGGTGCCCTAGGGTGGGGGTCAGGGTGCTCAGATTCGGGGGTCCCTTTTGGGTGGGGGGGGGTCCAAAGGGGCTGGGGGGGGCACCCAGAAACTTGGGTGCCCTAGGGAGAGGGTCAGGGTGCTCAGACCCCTGGGTCCCGTTTGGGTGGGGGGGGCTCAAGGGCTTTGGGGGGGGCCCCCAGGTTTTGGGTGCCCTAGGGTGGGGGTCAGGGTGCCCGGGAACGCGGGGGGTCCCACCGAGGGAGGGGGCGTCTCTCGAGGGGGGGCCCAGGCGCCCCTTCTCCTTCTTGCCGAAGAGGCGCCCGATGGACGACTTGATGCTCTTCTTTTTGGGGGCTTTGTGCAGGGGGTCGGGGGGGGCACCGGCACCTTCGGGGACCAGCCTGGGGGGGGGGGGGGGTCGAGGGAGGGGGGCACCCATGGGCTGCACCCCACCACCCTCACACCCCTCCCCGGGACCCAAAAATCCCACCCACAGCACCCACCCCCCCCCATCCAAAGTGCACCCCGAGAGCTCGTGGTGGGCCCATAGGGTGTGAGGTGTGTGACCCCCCCAAAAAAACCACCCCCCCCACAGGGATCCCCCAGAGACCCCCCCAGCACCCCAATATGAACCCAGGGACCCCCCCAGCACCCCAATATAACCCCAGAGGCCCCCCAGCACCCCAATATAAACCCATAGACCCCCCCAGCACCCCAATATAACCAGAGGGACCCCCCAGCACCCCAATATGACCTCAGAGACCCCCCAGCACCCCAATATAACCCAGAGCCCCCCCAGCACCCCAATATGAACCCAGGACCCCCAGAGACCCCCCCCAGCACCCCAATAAGAACCCAGGGACCCCCCCAGCACCCCAATATGAACCCAGAGCCCCCCCCAGCACCCCAATATAACCCAGGGACCCCCCAGCACCCCAGTATAATCCAGAGCCCCCCCCAGCACCCCAATATGACCTCAGAGCCCCCCCCAGCACCCCAATATACTCCCAAGGACCCCCCCAGCACCCCAATATAACCCGAGGGACCCCCTCAGCACCCCAATATAACCCAGAGCCCCCCCAGCACCCCAATATGAACCCAAGGACCCCCCCAGCACCCCAATATAACCCAGAGCCCCCCCCAGCACCCCAATATGAACCCAGGGACCCCCCCAGCACCCCAATATAACCCCAGAGCCCCCCCAGCACCCCAATATGACCCCAGGACCCCCAGAGACCCCCCCCAGCACCCCAATAAGAACCCAGGGACCCCCCCAGCACCCCAATATGAACACAGAGCCCCCTCCCAGCACCTCAATATGACCCCAGGACCCCCAGAGCCCCCCAGCACCCCAATATGACCCCAGAGCCCCCCCCAGCACCCCAATATAATCCCAAGGACCCCCCCCAGCACCCCAATATGACCCAAGGGACCCCCCAGCACCCCAATATGAACCCAGAGCCCCCCCCAGCACCCCAATATAACCCAGGGACCCCCCAGCACCCCAGTATAATCCAGAGCCCCCCCCAGCACCCCAATATGACCTCAGAGCCCCCCCCAGCACCCCAATATGAACCCAGGGACCCCCCCAGCACCCCAATATAACCAGAGGGACCCCTCAGCACCCCATTATAACCCAGAGCCCCCCCCAGCACCCCAATATGAACCCAGGGACCCCCCAGCACCCCAATATAACCAGAGGGACCCCCCCAGCACCCCAATATGACCTCAGAGACCCCCCAGCACCCCAATATAACCCAGAGCGCCCCCAGCACCCCAATATGACCCCAGGGACCCCCCCCAGCACCCCAATATAAACCCATAGACCCCCCCAGCACCCCAATATGACCCCAGGGACCCCCCACCCCCACCCCGAAGCCCCCCCCAACTCACCCCACTCGTGGGTCGCGCCCCTCTTCCAACCCGGCCGCCGGCAGCGCCAAGGGGGGACCCCCCCGCTCCAGTCGGGTGCTCGGGGGGGGCCGGGGGGGTCCCAGGACCCGACCCCTTCTCCTCCCCCCCCGGGGCTCCTCCTTGGGGACGTGGTTCTGGGGGGGGGGGCAGAGTGATTTTGGGGGGGCCCCAGAATTTTTGGGTGGCCCCAGAATTTTGAGGGGACCCTGACAGACCCCAAAAATTTGAGGGGGGGGGCGTGTCTGGTCTTTTTTGGGGGGGACCCCGGAAGCCCCCCCCAGATCATTGGAGGGGTCCTCAACCATTTGGGGGGGGACCCTGGCAACCCCCCCCCCCAGATATTTGCCCCCCCCCTCCAAATTTTGGGGACTCCTGGTCATTTTGAGGGGGGGGTCACCCTGGCACCCCCATATCCATTTTGGGGTTCTTGGCCATTTGGGGGGGGTCACCCTGGCACCCCCCCAGCCATTGGGGGGGTCCCCAGCCATTTTTGGGGGGGTCCCCATGCCCCCACATCCATTTTGGGGGTCCCAAGCCATTTTGGGGATCCCCAGCCATTTTTGGGGGGGGGCACCATGCCTCCAAATCCATTTTGGGGGTCTCCAGCCATTTGGGGGGGTCCTCGGCCATTTTGAGGGGGGGGGCACCATGTCCCTACATCCATTTTGGGGGTCCCAGCCATTTTTGGGGGGGTCCCCAGCCATTCTGGGGGGGGGGTCCCCATGCCCCCACATCCATTTTGGGGGTCCCAAGCCATTTTGGGGACCCCCAGCCATTTTTTGGGGGGGGGCACCATACCTCCAAATCCATTTGGGGGCCATTCTGGGGGGGGTCCCAGCCATTTTTGGGGGGGTCCCCAGCACTTTTAGGGGGGGTCCCCATGCCCCCACATCCATTTTGGGGGTCCCCAGCCATTTTTGGGGGGGTCCCCAGCCATTCTGGGGGGGGGTCCCAGCCATTTTTGGGGGGGTCCCCAGCACTTTTAGGGGGGTCCCCATGCCCCCACATCCATTTTGGGGGTCCCCAGCCATTTTTGGGGGGGGTCCCCAGCCATTCTGGGGGGGGTCCCAGCCATTTTTGGGGGGTCCCCAGCCATTCTGGGGGGGTCCCCATGCCCCCACATCCATTTTGGGGGTCCCAAGCCATTTTGGGGACCCCCAGCCATTTTTGGGGGGGGGGGCACCATGCCTCCAAATCTATTTGGGGGCCATTCTGGGGGGGGTCCCCAGCCATTTTTGGGGGGGTCCCCAGCCCTTTTGGGGGGGGGTCCCCATGCCCCCACACCCACTTCGGGTGTCCCCATCCATTTGGGAGTTCACCCTCGCCCCCCCATCTATGGGGGGGGTCCCTAATTTTTTTTTTTTGGCGGGGGGGGACACACTCACCTCTCGGGCGGGGCTGGGGGGGGCCAGGCGGGGGGTGGACCGACCGCTGCTGGGGGGGGAGGGACTGGCCAAGGTGGAACTGGTGAGGGAGGGGGGCAGGGAGGCGCCCCCCCCCCGGTAGCGCCCCAGGGGGGCCCCCTCCAGCCCCCCCGCCCCCCCCCACCCGGCTCTCCAGCTCCTCCGCCCGCAGCTCCGTGCACTCCTTCTCCTCCTGGATCAACCTGGGGGGGGGGGGGGGCAAAAAGAAGGGGGGGGGCAACAAGGAGGAGGGGGAGGCACGTTGGGGGGGGCTCCCCCCAACCCCTCGGACCCCTTTGTCTGGACCCCAACTCCCACAGGACACCCCCACCCCCCCAAAATCCCTCCATTGCCCCCCCCAAATGTCCCATAGCCCCCCCATTGGCCCCCAGTCCCCCCACTTGCCCCCCCAATTGCCCCCCAGCCCCCCCACTTGCCCCCCATTGCCCCCCCAGTCCCTCATTACCCCCCTACCTGCTCCATGGCCCCCAGAGCCCCCCCCAACGCTCTATTGTCCCCCCCAACACCCTATTGCCCCCCCCACTTACCCCCAGACCCCCCCAGTGCCCCCCACCTGCCCCCAGCCCCCCCCAGTGCCCCCCCACCAGCCCCCCAGTCCCCCCATTGCTCCCGCATTGCCCCCAGTGCCCCCCACTTGACCCCCCCAGCCCCCCCAGTGCCCCCCACTTGCTCTCCCAGTCCCCCCTTGCCCCCCACCTGCCCCCAGCCCCCCAACATGACCCCCCAGTCCTCCCAGTGCCCCCCCAGTGCCCCCCCACTTGACCCCCAGTCCCCCCATTGCTCCCCCATTGCCCACCAGTGCCCCCCACTTGCTTCCCCAGTGCCCCCTTGCCCCCCCACCTGCCCCTAGCCCCCCCCCATTACCCCCCAGCACTCCCAGTGCCCCCTACCTGCTCCCATTGCCCCCCCACCTGCCCCCCAGTCCCCCCATTGCCCCCCAGTGCCCCCCACCTGCCCCCCCAGCCCCCCCAGTGCCCCCTACCTGCTCCCAGCCCCCCCAGTGCCCCTCCAGTGCCCCCCACTTGCTCTCCCAGACCCCCATTGCCCCCCCACCTGCCCCCCAGTTCCCCCATTGCCCCCCAGTGCCCCCCACTTGCTCCCCTAGTGCCCCCTTGCCCCCCCACCTGCCCCCAGCCCCCCAACATGACCCCCCAGTCCTCCCAGTGCCCCCCCAGTGCCCCCCACTTGACCCCCAGTGCCCCCCTCACCTGCCCCCAGCCCCCCAACATGACACCCCAGTCCTCCCAGTGCCCCCCCCAGTGCCCCCCACTTTATCCCCCCAGTTCCCCATTGTTCCCCATCACCCCCCCACCTGCCCCCCAGTCCCCCCAGTGCCCCCCCGGTGCCCCCCACTTGACCCCCAGTGCCCCATTGCTCCCCAGCCCCCCCAAATTGCCTGGGGGGAATCTCTGGGTTTTAGGGTGTCCCTGGGGGTGGGGGGTTCCTGGGGGTGTCCCTGGGGTTTTGGGGGGGTCTCTGGGGGGGGGATCCCTGGGATTTGGGGGTCCCTGGGAGGAGTCTCAGGGTTTGGGGGGATCCCCAGGATTTAGGGGTCCCTGGGGGGGGTATTCCTGGGATTTGGGGGTCCCTGGGGGGGTGTCACTGGGATTTAGGGTGTCCCTGGGGGGGGTGTCAGGGTTTGGGGGTATCCCTGGGATTTGGGGTTCCCTGGGGGGGGATCGCTGGGGTTTGGGGGTTCCTGGGGGTGCCATGACAGGGTTTTGGGGTATCCCTGGGGTTTGGGGGTCCCTGGGGGGTATCCCTGGGATTTGGGGAGTCCCGGGGGGTATCCCCAGGATTTGGGGGTCCCTGGGAGGGGATCCCTGGGTTTTGGGGTGTCCCTGGGTTTTGGGAGTCCCTGGGGGGGATCCCTGGGGTTTGGGGTGTCCCTGGGGGGTGGCCCTGGGATTTGGGGGTCTCTGGGTTTGGGGAGTCCCTGGGTTTGGGGAGTCCCTGGGGGGATCCCCGGGATTTGGGGGTCCCTGGGGGGATCCCTGGGTTTTGGGGGTCCCTTGGGGGGGTGTCAGGGTTTTGGGTTCTCCCTGGGATTTGGGGAGTCCCTGGGGGGGGATCCCTGGGGTTTGGGGTGTCCCTGGGTTTTGGGAGTCCCTGGGGGGTATCCCCGGGGATTTGGGGGTCCCTGGGGGGTATCCCCAGGATTTGAGGGTCCCTGGGGGGGGATCCCTGGGATTTGGGGGTGTCCCTGGGTTTTGGGAGTCCCTGGGGGGGATCCCTGGGGTTTGGGGTGTCCCTGGGATTTGGGGGTCTCTGGGTTTGGGGAGTCCCTGGGTTTGGGGAGTCCCTGGGGGGTATCCCCGGGATTTGGGGTTCCCTGGGGGGGGGATCGCTGGGGTTTGGGGGTCCCTTGGGGGGGGATGTCAGGGTTTTGGGTTATCCCTGGGATTTGGGGAGTCCCTGGGGGGGATCCCCAGGATTTTGGGGTCCCTGGGAGGGGATCCCTGGGATTTGGGGTGTCCCTGGGTTTTGGGAGTCCCTGGGAGGGATCCCTGGGGTTTGGGATGTCCCTGGGGGGGGATCTCTGGGATTTGGGGTGTCCCTGGGTTTTGGGAGTCCCTGGGGGGGATCCCTGGGGTTTGGGGAGTCCCTGGGGGGTATCCCCAGGATTTGGGGGTCCCTGGGGGGGGATCCCTGGGATTTGGGGTGTCCCTGGGTTTTGGGAGTCCCTGGGGGGATCCCTGGGGTTTGGGGTGTCCCTGGGGGGGGATCCCTGGGATTTGGGGTGTCCCTGGGTTTTGGGAGTCCCTGGGGGGGATCCCTGGGGTTTGGGGTGTCCCTGGGGGGGATCCCTGGGATTTGGGGTGTCCCTGGGTTTTGGGAGTCCCTGGGGGGGATCCCTGGGGTTTGGGATGTCCCTGGGGGGGGATCCCTGGGATTTGGGGGTCTCTGGGTTTTGGGAGTCCCTGGGGGGGATCCCTGGGGTTTGGGGAGTCCCTGGGGGGTATCCCCCAGGATTTGGGGGTCCCTGGGGGGGATCCCTGGGATTTGGGGTGTCCCTGGGTATTGGGAGTCCCTGGGGGGGATCCCTGGGGTTTGGGGTGTCCCTGGGGGGGGATCCCTGGGATT
>NW_027212434.1:0-36807 GCF_947461875.1 Haliaeetus albicilla | reverse complement strand
GGGATACCTCAGCTCCAGGGCACTGCCCGGCAGGGACCTGGGGGGCCGGGGGGGCACGGCATGGGGGGGGCACGTCCCCCCCCGGCCCCCAGAGAGAGATCAGGACAGGCTGGAGGAGGATTTGGGGGGGGGGGGGTTGTTAAGGGGTGCTGGGGTAGTGATGGGGGGGGTCCTTGAGTAATGGGAGGGGTAGGGGGGTCCTGGAGTAATTGGAGGGGGGGCTGGGGGAGTTCTGGGGTAGTGGGGGGGGGTTCCCAGGGGAGGGAGGGGGGGCCTGGGGGTTCCTTGAGTAATGGGAGGGGATAGGGGGGGTCCTGAAGTCATCGGGGGGGGGCTCTGGGGTAGTGGGGGGGGTCCCCAGGGGAGTGGGGGGGTGCTGGAGTAGTGGGAGGCGCTAGGGGGGTCCTGGAGTAATTGGGGGGGGGCCTGGGGGGGGTCCTGGGATAGTGGGGGGGTCCCCAGGGGAGTGTGGGGTCCTTGAGTAATGGGAGGGGATAAGGGGGTCCTGAAGTCATTGGGGGGGGCTCTGGGGTAGTGGGGGGGTCCCCAGGGGAGTGGGGGGGTGCTGGAGCAGTGGGAGGGGCTTGGGGGGGTCCTGGAGTAATTTGGGGGGGGCTGCAGTAGTGGTGGGGGTTCCCGGGGGGGGTGTGCTGGGGTAGTGGGGGGGTCTACAGGGGAGTGAGGGGGTGTTGGGGGGGTTTAATTGGGTAATGGGGGGGGGGGGGCGCAGTGTTCTGAGGTAACCAAGGGACTGCTGGGGGGGTCCTGTGGCAGTGGGGGGGGCCCAAGGCAGTGGGGAGGGGGGGTTGTGGGCGTCCTGGGGCAGTGTGAGGGGGGGTCCCCCAGAGCAGTGAGGGGGGGTTAGAGGAGCCCCCAGGGCAGTAGGGGGGTTCCCATGGGGGTTGGAAACAGGAGGGGGGGGGCCACAGGGGGGGGGGGGGGGGGGAGGGAGCCCGGGGGGGTCCTGGAGGGGTGCTGGGGGGGGTCCTTGGGGGGGGGTACCTGGAGTAGGAGGAGACGGGGCGTCCCCGGAGCTGGTCGAGCTCCAGCTGCATCCGCTCCATCTCCGCCAGGAGCTGCTCCTGGGGGGGGTGTGTGGGATTTGGGGGGTGTTGTCAGTGCTGGGGACCCCCCCCAGCCCCCCAAAAAGCCCCCCCCAGGACTCTCCCCCCCCCCCCCGCCTCGCCCCAGACCTTGTTGAGCAGCAGCTCGTCCTGCAGCTTCTTCATGTTGGCGATTTCTTCACTCAGCGAGTTCTGGGGGGGCCGGGGAACAGGTCAGGGGGGGAGGGACCCCCAGAACAATCCAGGCCCCCCCCCCAGATCCCCAGGACCACCACAGAACGCCCAGACCTCCCACCTTCTCCCCCAGGGCCCCCTTCCCAGCTCTCCAGATCCCCCAGACCCTCCAGAACCCCCCCAGATCTCCACAGGACCCCCTTAGACCCCCCCTTCTCCTCCAAAGCCCCCCCATTCCAGCTCCCCAGACCCCCCCGACCCCTCCATAACCCCCCAAACCCCCCTACTTTCTTCTCCATCCCCCCTCCAATTCCCCAGACCCCCTCAGACCCCCAGGACCCCCCCAGAACCCGCCCCAGGACCTCCCATACCTCCCCAGGACCCCCCCCCAGAAACCCCCAGCACCCCCATCTTCTCCTCCAGCCCCCCATCCTGGTTCTCCAGACCCCCCCAAAAAAGAACCCCCCCCCAGCCCCTCCAGGTCCCCCCTCAGGACCCCCCAGCCCCCTCACCTTCTCCTCCATGACCACCCCAGACCCCCTTAGGATCACCCAAGAACCCCTCCAAGACCCCTCCAGGACCCCCCAGACCCCCCCAGACCCCCCCCAGATCCCCCCAGACCCCCCACCTTCTCCTCCAGAGCCCCCATCCTCTCCTTGAGGTGAAGCTGGAGCCGCTCGTTGGACTCGCAGAGCAGCCGATCGACCGTCTCCGACAGCCGCTTGTTGTGCTCGTCGTTCATCTTCTCCCGCTGACGAGCCTTTTTTTTGGGGGGGGGGGTCCCCAACATCGGGGGAGGGGGCCTCACTGACATCCCCCCCTTCCCAACACCACCATCCTTTCCCCAGAGCCCCCCCGTCAAGGAGCATGAATCCCCCCCCCCCCCCCCCGTGAGCTACTTACGGACCCCTCTGCACCCCAAAATATCCCACCACCACCCCAGTGACCCCCTCCAAGAACCCCAGCCCCCCCCAAGACCCCCCAATAACCTCTCCAAGACCCCCAATGACCCCCCCTGCACCCCCACAATGACCCCCCTGTACCCCTCAACAACCCCCCCCGCACCCCAAAACACCCCATGCACCCTCCCAGCCCCCCAATGACCCCCCTGAGCCCCTCAATGAATGCCTTGCACCCCAAACAGACCCCCCCACACCTCCCAAGCCCCCCAATGACCTCCCAAGCCACTCCAAGCACCCCAGGACCCCCTGACCCCCCCCCCCCCACCTACCAAGGCCCCCAGTAACCCCCCCCAAGCCCCCTGGGACCCCAAAATCCCCCATGCACCCCCCAAGCCCCCTAATGACCCCATGAAGCCCCCCCATACCCCAAAACCTTCCATGCCCCTCCCCATGCACTCTTCCAAGACCCCCCTCCCACATCCCCATGACCCCCCTCAGCCCCCCCAGATACTCCAAGACCCCCCCCCTCAGTCTCCAGGGACCCTCAGCCTGCAGGGAGCCCCAAATCCCAAGGGCACCCCCAGTTCCCAGGGGATGCCCCCAGACCCCAAGGACTCCCCCCAGTTGGGGGTCCCGTCTCTCACCCGCTGCAGCTCCTGGTTCTTCTCCTGCAGTTGGGCCTCGAGCTGCCGTAGGCGTTCCTCAAAGTTCCCATGGCGTTCCTCGGCCTGGGGACGTGGGGGGGACATGGGGGGACACAGGGATGGATGGGGACGTGGGGATGGACACGGACATGGGGGCCAACAGGGACGTAGGGATGGAGATGGACATGGGGATGGACATGGACATGGAGATGGATGGGGACATGGGGATGGACATGGGGACCAACGGGGACATTGGGATGGACATGGACATGGTGACCAATGGGGACATGGGGATGGACATGGACATCAAGACCAAGAGGGACATGGGGATGGACGGGGGCCCATGAGGACATGGTGGTGGACATGGTCATGGGGACCAACAGGGACGTGGAGATGTTTGGGGACATTTGGGACCAACGGAGACATGGGGATGGATGGGGACATCAAGACCAACAGGGACATGGGGATGGACAGAGACCCATGAGGACATGGTGGTGGACATGGTCATGGGGACCAACAGGGACATGGAGATGGTTGGGGACATTGGAGACCAATGGGGACATGGGGATGGACATGGAGATGGTGACCAACGGGGACATGGGGATGGACATGGACATCAAGACCAAGAGGGACATGGGGATGGACGGGGACCCATAAGGACATGGTGGTGGACATGGTCATGGGGACCAACAGGGACATGGAGATGGTTGGGGACATGGGGGACCAACGGGGACATGGGGGTGGACATTGACATGGTGACCAATGGGGACATGGGGATGGACATGGACATCAAGACCAAGAGGGACATGGGGATGGATGGGAACATCAAGACCAATGGGGACATGGGGACCCATGAGGACATGGGGATGGATACCTCCTCTGTACCTCCCAGGACTGCCCAAGACCCCCCCAGAACCTTCCAGGACCCCCCCCAGGACACCCAGAAACCTCCAGAACTCCCCCAGGACCCCTTCAGAACCCTCCAGGACCCCCAGGATCCCCCCCAGACCCCCCCCACCTTGGTGAGGGTTGCAGTGCCCCATAGCCCCCCATAAACCCCCCTAAGCCCCCAAAGACACCCCCCAGATCCCCCCAAGACCCTCAGGTCCCCCCCAGAACCCTCCAAGACCCCTCCCAGGACTTCCCCAGGATGCCCAGAACCTTCCAGAACTCCCCCAGGACCCCTTCAGAACCCCCCAGGACCCCCAGAACCCTCCAGCACCCCCCAAGACCACCCCAAGTTTCCCTCCAACCCCTCCAGGACACCCAGGATTCCCCCCTAGACCCTCCATCCACCTTGGTGAGGGCTGTCATGCCCCAGAGCCCCCCCATAAACCCTCCATAGCACCCCAAGAACCTCCCAGGACCCCCCCCAGGACCACCCCCCCCACCTTGGTGAGAGCTGCCACTCTCTGAGCCAGCTGGGCTTCGATCTCGGGCAGGGTCTCGGCTTTCTGCAGGGTCTGCTGGAGCTTGGCCTTGGCGTCCTCCAACCATTCCTGAAGCTGCCGGCCCTTCTCCTCACTCTGTGGGGATGGGGACATCACCATGGAGGGGGGGGACATCTTCATGGGGTGGGGGACACGGCCATGGGGTGAGGGACTTTTGGCCATGGGGTGGGGCACATCATCCACTGGAGTTCCTCGGTGGAGGAACACTGTCCCATCAAGCCCACCATCGTGGGGACATCACCCCATGGAGGGCCTGGTGTGGGGATGTCACGTGGGACATCACCCCATGGAGCTCTTTGGGACAGGGACATCACTGTGGGACATGGGGACATCACCCCATGGAGCTCTTTGGGACAGGGATGTCACTGTGGGGCATGGGGACATCACCCCATGGAGATCTTTGGGACACGGATGTCACCGTGGGACATGGGGGTCCTGGGGTGGAGGTCCCAAGTGGTGGGTCCCAAGGTGGTGGGTCCCAAGGTGGTGGGTCCCAAGTTGGTGGTTCCTGGGTCCCCAGGTGGTGTCCCAGGGTGGGGGTCCCATGGTGGAAGTCCCAGGTGGTGGGTCCCATGGTGGTGCTTTCAAGGGTGGAGATCCCAATGTGGGGTGTTCCAGGGTGGGTGTCCCAGAGTGGTGGGTGTCCCAGGGTGGTGGGTCCTGGCATGGTGGGTCCCAATGTGGGTTTCCCAGGGTGGTGGATGCCAGGATGGGTGTCCCAGGATGGTGGGGGGTCCCAAGGTGGGGGGTCCCAATGTGGGTTTCCCAGGGTGGTGGATGCCAGGATGGGTGTCCCAGGATGGTGGGGGGTCCCAAGGTGGTGGGTCCTAGGGTGGGTTTCCCAGGGTGGTGGGTCCCAGCATGGGTGCCCCAGGGTGGGGGTCCCAGGTGGTGGGTCCCATGGTGGTGCTTTCAAGGGTGGAGATCCCAAGGTGGTGGGTCCCAGGGTGGGTTTCCCAAGGGTGGTGGATCCCAGCATGGGTCCCCCAGGTGGTGTCCCCAAGGTGGGGGTCCCAGGGTGGGGGTCCAGGGGATGTGCCCCCCCACACCTGGCGGTAGAGCGAGTCCTTGCTGGCCAGCTCGTTCTCCAGGCGGTCGTTAGCGTCGTGCAGGGAGGTGGCCTCGCGCTGGGCGCTCAGGTAGCGTTTCTCCAGGGTGGTGATGCGCTCCTCCATGTCCTCCCGCTGTGCCAGTGCCTGTTCCCGGCGTCCCGTGGGACCCCGTGGGACGGGGAAGGGGACAGGGATGGGAATGGGAATGGGATGGGGACAGGGATGGGGACGGGGATGGGAATGGGAATGGGATGGGGACGGGGAAAGGGACAGACATTTTGTGCTGGTCCCCAGCTCATGGGTGCTCCCAGTTTGAGGATGCTCCCCAGTTCAAGGATGCTCCCCAGTCTGGGTGTGCTCCCAGTTTGAGGATGCTCCCCAGTTCGAGGATGCTCCCCAGTCTGTGGGTGCTCCCCTCCCAGTCTGTGGGTGCCCCCCCCATTTTGTGCTGCTCCCCAGCCCGTGGGCCCTCCCAGTTCGAGGCTGCTCCCCAGTCTGGGGGTGCTCCCAGTTTGAGGATGCTCCCCAGTCTGTGGGTGCTCCCAGTTTGAGGCCTGCTTCCCAGTTTGAGGCCTGCTCCCCAGTCTGTGGGTGCTCCCAGTTTGAGGCCTGCTCCCCAGTTCAAGGATGCTCCCCAGTCTGGGGGTGCTCCCAGTTTGAGGATGTTCCCCAGTTTGAGGCTGCTCCCCAGTCTGGGAGTGCTCCCAGTTTGAGGCCTGCTCCCCAGTTTGAGGCCTGCTTCCCAGTTCAAGGCTGCTCCCCAGTTCAAGGCTGCTCCCCAGTTTGAGGCCTGCTCCCCAGTCTGTGGGTGCTCCCAGTTTGAGGCCTGCTCCCCAGTTCAAGGCTGCTCCCCAGTTCAAGGCTGCTCCCCAGTTTGAGGCCTGCTCCCCAGTCTGTGGGTGCTCCCAGTTTGAGGCCTGCTCCCCAGTTCAAGGCTGCTCCCCAGTTCAAGGCTGCTCCCCAGTTTGAGGCCTGCTCCCCAGTTCGAGGATGCTCCCCAGTCTGGGGGTGCTCCCAGTTTGAGGCTGTTCCCCAGTTTGAGGCTGCTCCCCAGTCTGGGAGTGCTCCCAGTTTGAGGCCTGCTCCCCAGTTTGAGGCCTGCTTCCCAGTTTGAGGCCTGCTCCCCAGTTCAAGGCTGCTCCCCAGTTCAAGGCTGCTCCCCAGTTTGAGGCCTGCTCCCCAGTTCGAGGATGCTCCCCAGTCTGGGGGTGCTCCCAGTTTGAGGCTGTTCCCCAGTTTGAGGCTGCTCCCCAGTCTGGGAGTGCTCCCAGTTTGAGGCCTGCTCCCCAGTTTGAGGCCTGCTTCCCAGTTTGAGGCCTGCTCCCCAGTTCAAGGCTGCTCCCCAGTTTGAGGCCTGCTCCCCAGTCTGTGGGTGCTCCCAGTTTGAGGCTGTTCCCCAGTTTGAGGCTGCTCCCCAGTCTGGGGGTGCTCCCAGTTTGAGGCCTGCTCCCCAGTTTGAGGCTGCTCCCCAGTTTGAGGCCTGCTCCCCAGTCTGTGGGTGCTCCCATCTTGAGGCCTGCTCCCCAGTTTGAGGCCTGCTCCCCACTTTGAGGCCTGCTCCCCAGTTCAAGGCTGCTCCCCAGTTTGAGGCCTGCTCCCCAGTCTGTGGGTGCTCCCATCTTGAGGCCTGCTCCCCAGTTTGAGGCCTGCTCCCCAGTTCAAGGCTGCTCCCCAGTTTGAGGCCTGCTCCCCAGTCTGTGGGTGCTCCCATCTTGAGGCCTGCTCCCCAGTTTGAGGCCTGCTCCCCACTTTGAGGCCTGCTCCCCAGTTCAAGGCTGCTCCCCAGTTTGAGGCCTGCTCCCCAGTCTGGGGGTGCTCCCAGTTTGAGGCCTGCTCCCCAGTTTGAGGCCGCTCCCCAGTTTGAGGCCGCTCCCCAGTTTGAGGCCTGCTCCCCAGTTGGAGGCCACTCCCCAGTTTGAGGCCTGCTCCCCAGTCCGGGCCTGCCCCTCCGCCATCTTGCCAGGGTGTCTCCTCCGTGTGCGTGTCCCCCCTCCTCCTCCCTCTCCCCAAATTCTTTGGGGGTCCCCCCCCGGTCCCCACCTCCTTGAGGTCCCTCTGGAGCTTGGCCCCGGCCTCCTGGGCCCGCGCCAGCTCCCTCTGGGCCGCGGCCGCCTCCTCCTGCAGCCGCCCCAGCTGCCGGCACAGGGCGGCCGCCCGCTCCCGCTGCTGCGCCGCCGCCGCTCGCTGCCGGCACAGGGAGGCCTCCAGCTCCGCCTCGCGGCGGCGGGACTCGGGGGTGCCCTGGGGGGGACACAAAATGGCGATGGGGGGGACGCGGGTGGCCAAATGCGGCCTCCGAGCACGACATGACGCACCCTGGACTCGGAGGCCCCGTCGCCCACCTCGAGACGTGACCCCTGACCTCTGACCCCAGGCTCTGACCCTTCGCTTCTGACCCCTGATTGCCCACCTCGAGATGTGGCCCCTGACCTTTGACCCCCAACACTGCCCCCCCCAGTCGTCCACCTTGAGGCATGACCTGTGACCTCTGACCCCGACCCCTGACCCCAACTCCTGACCCCTGATCGCCCACCTCGAGACATGACCCCTGACCTCTGACCCCGACCCCTGACCCCAACCTCTGACCTCTAATCTCTCAGCTTGAGCCCCGACCCCTAACCTCTGGTGTTGACCCCTGACCCCAACCCCTGACCCCTAATCTCCCACCTCAAGCCTGACCCCTAACCTCTGGCATTGACCCCTGACCCCAACCTCTGACCCCGACCTCTGACCCCAACCGCCAACCTTGACCCTGACCCCTTACATCTGACCTTGACCTCTGACCCCACCCCTGACCCCAGTCTACGACCTTGACCCCTGACCCCAACCCCTGCCCCAATCAATGACCTTGACACTGACACATGACCTCTGACCTGTGACCCCCAACCTGCGACCCTTGACCCTAGGGCATCCCCCTCCCACGACCGCCTACCCCAGGAAACCTCCCGCTGACCCCTGACCTCTAACCCCAGGGCATCCCCGACCCCTGGCGACCCCCCCCCCGTGACCCCTGACCCCTGGTACCGGGGTGTCCCCGTCGCTGGGCGTGTCCTCCAGGCCGGAGCGTCGCCGGGAGAGCTGCTCCCGCAGGGACAGCGACTGCGGGCGGACGGACGGACGGACGGATGTCACACCCCCCACCGGGACGGACACCACCTCACGGGGATGCCCACCCATGGGGACCTCCCACCCATGGGGACACCCACCCATGGGGATGTCCCACCCATGGGGACACCCAACCATGGGGATGTCCCAACCATGGGGATGTCCCAACCATGGGGACACCCATCCATAGGGACACTCCACCCACAGGGACACCACATCATAGGGACAAGCACCCATAGGGACACCCAACCATGGGGACACTACATCATGGGGACACCACGTCATGGGGACACCCACCCATGAGGACACCCAACCATGGGGACATACCTCCATGGGGATGTCCCACCCATAGGGACACCCAACCATGGGGACACCACATCATGGGGACATCCCTCCATGGGGACACCACATCATGGGGACACCCACCCATTGGGACATCCCACCCATGGGGACACCATGTCATGGGGACACACACCCATGGGGACATCCACCCATGGGGACACCCAACCATGGGGATGTCCCACCCATAGGGACACCCAACCATGAGGACACCACGTCATGGGGACGTCCCTCCATGGGGAGACCACGTCATGGGGACACCACATCATGGGGACACCCACCCATAGAGACACCCATCCATGGGGACACCCCACCCATAGGGACACCACGTCATGGGGACACCCACCCATGGGGACACCATGTCATGGGGACATCCCACCCATAGGGACACCACATCATAGGGACATCCCACCCATAGAGACACCCAACCATGGGGACACCATGTCATGGGGACACCACGTCATAGGGACACCCACCCGGAGGGACACCCACCCATGGGGACACCCACCCTCTGGTGTCACCAGGTCCCACGGTGTCACCTGCCCCACGGCATCACCCACCTCCTGGTTGGAGACCTCCAGCTCCTCCTCAAGGACGGCCACCCGCTCCAGAGCCACCCGCAGCCGCTCCCGAACCTGCTGGGGACAAAACGGGGAGGGGGGGTGACCCACAGCCCCTCTAGCACCCTTGGGTGCCCCCAGGACCCCCCCAGGGTCCCCCAAACCCACCAGGATCGTCCAAGGACCCCTTGGGGGTCCACCAGGCTCCCTAGAACCCCCCCTTGAACCTCCTGGACCCCCTGGACTGTGCCCAGACCCCCAGGAGACCTCCCCCTTGGGTCACTCCAACATCTACTGGTGTCCCCAGTCCTCCCATCTCCCAAGTCCCATGGGACCACCCAGATGCCCTAGGTCACCCTAGGAACCCCCCTGGGATCCCCTTGGGGACCACCAGGTCCCACCAGGTCAAACTGGGACCCCTGAGACCTCCCTGGGCACCACCAGGTCCCACCAGGTCAAACTGGGACCCCTGAGACCTCCCTGGGCACCACCAGGTCCCACCAGGTCAAACTGGGACCCCTGAGACCTCCTTGGGGACCACCACATCCCACCAGGTCACCCCAGAACCCCCCTGAGACCCCCTTGGGGACCACCAGGACCCACCAGGTCAAACTGGGACCCCCGAGACCTCCCCGGGGACCACCAGGTCACCCCAGAACCCCCCTGAGACCCCCTTGGGCACCACCAGGTCCCACCAGGTCACCCCAGAATCCCCCTGAGATCCCCTTGGGGACCACCAAGTCCCACCAGCTCAAACTGGGACCCCTGCGACCTCCCTGGGGACCACCAGGTCCCCCATGGGTGACCCCAGAACCTGCCCTGGCACCCCTGAACCCCCCTTGGGTCCCACCATGTCACCCCAGGAACTCCCTGAGACCCCTTAGACCCCCATCCCGAAGAGCACCCATGACCCCCCCCCACCCCAGCACCCACCTTTTCATCGAGGGCCTTGTGGTGCTCGAAGAGGGACTTGAGGGCTTTGAGGACCTCGACCTCGGAGGAGACCCCGGCGGGGGACTGAGCCTGGCGCTTGACCACCGTCATCCGCAGGGAACGCTCGTGGCGGGACACCAGGCACTCGAGGTGCTCCAGGAGGAGCTGGGGACATCGTGGGGACATGGGGATATCATGGGGACATCATGGGGACATCATGGGGACATGGGGGAAACCAGGTGCTTGAGGTGCTCCAGGAGGAGCTGGGGACATGGGGACATGGGGACATCATGGGGACATGGGGGACACCAGGCACTCAAGGTTCTCCAGGAGGAGCTGGGGACATGGGGACATCATGGGGACATGGGGACATCATGGGGACATGGGGGACACCAGGCACTTGAGGTGCTCCAGGAGGAGCTGGGGACATGGGGATATTGTGGGGACATGGGGACACCATGGGGACATCATGGGGACATGGAGACATGGGGACATCATGGGGACAGGGGGGACACCAGGCACTCAAGTTCTCCAGGAGAAGCTGGGGACACAGGGATATCATGGGGACATCATGGGGACATCATGGGGACATGGGGACATCATGGGGACAGGGGGGACACCAGGCACTCGAGGTGCTCCAGGAGGAGCTGGGGACATGGGGATATTGTGGGGACATCATGGGGACATCATGGGGACAAGGGGGAAACCAGGTGCTTGAGGTGCTCCAGGAGGAGCTGGGGACATGGGGACATCATGGGGACATCATGGGGACATGGGGACATCCTGGGGACAGGGGGGACACCAGGCGCTCAAGGTGCTCCAGGAGGAGCTGGGGACACGGGGATATCGTGGGGACATGGGGACACCATGGGGACACCATGGGGACATCATGGGGACATGGGGGACACCAGGCACTTGAGGTGCTCCAGCAGGAGCTGGGGACATCGTGGGGACATGGGGACATCATGGGGACATGGGGATATGAGGGACACCAGGCACTCGAGGTTCTCCAGGAGGACCCAGGGACATGGGGACATCATGGGGACATCATGGGGACATGGGGGACACCAGGCACTTGAGGTGCTCTAGGAGGAGCTGGGGACTTGGGGACATCATGGGGACATGGGGGACACCAGGCACTCAAGGTGCTCCAGGAGGAGCTGGGGACACGGGGATATCGTGGGGACATGGGGACACCATGGGGACATGGGGACATGGAGACATGGGGAACAGCAGGCACTCGAGGTGCTCCAGCAGGAGCTGGGGACATCGTGGGGACATGGGGACAGCATGGGGACATGGCGATATGAGGGACACCAGGCACTCGAGGTTCTCCAGGAGGACCCAGGGACATGGGGACATCATGGGGACATCATGGGGACATGGGGGACACCAGGCACTTGAGGTGCTCCAGGAGGAGCTGGGGATGTGGGGACATCGTGGGGACACGGGGACATCAGGCACTCAAGGTTCTCCAGGAGGAGCCGGGGACACGGGGACATCGTGGGGACATGGGGACATCAGGCACTCGAGGTTCTCCAGGAGGAGCTGGGGACACGGGGACATCGTGGGGACATGGGGCCATCATGGGGCCATCATGGGGCCATGGGGGACACCAGGCACTTGAGGTTCTCCAGGAGGACCTGGGGACATCATGGGGACCTGGGGAACACCAGGTACTTGAGGTTCTCCAGGAGGAGCTGGGGACATGGGGACATCATGGGGACGTGGGGACATCACGGTGACGCGGTGACGCGGTGGTGACGCGGTGGTGACGCGGTGCCCTCACCCGGGTGTTGTTGCGCTCGGCCTTGAGCTCGGCGATCTCCTCCTCCCGCTCCAGCAGCTGCTCCCGGCACAGGTTGAGCTCCTTGGTCAGCGCCGCGAACTCCTGGGGGCGGTGCCGGGGTTGGGGTGGGAGGGGACAGCCACGGCCCCGCCCCCTCCCTCGGCTCCACCCCCTTCTTGAGCAACGCCCCTTTTCTTAGCCCCGCCCCCTCCCCTTAACTCTGCCCAACTTGTGCCCTGGTCACTAGCCCAGCTCCCGCCAATAACCACGCCCCCGTTAGCCACACCCCTCCACTAACCACACCCCCTCCACTAACCACACCCCTCCACTAGCAACGCCTCTTAGCCACGCCCCATCCTCCCTGCTCCACCCCCTTAACTCCACCCACCCCCGCATTGACCACGCCCTCCACTAGCCACGCCCCTTATTGGCCACGCCTCCAAACTAAACCACGCCCCCTTGATACCACCCCCGACCCATTCTCACCCCTTAGCTCCTCCCACTCAGACCCTGCCCCCTCAAGCCCCGCCCCGTGTAGCCCCGCCCCTCTCCTTACCTCTCCCTGCCCTAACTCTACCCACCCCACGCCCCTCCCCTAAACCCCTCCCACACAAACCCCGCCCCAAAGCCTCACCCCATTGCGCCCCACCCCTTTTGGCCCCGCCCCAACTAAACCACGCCCCCTCCCAAATGCTTCCCTTTCCATCCCACCTCCTCGCCTTGACTCTGCCCACCCCACACCCTGGCTTCTAGCCCCACCCCCTCCACTAGCCACACCCCTCCACTAGCCACACCCTTTCACTAGCCACACCCCCAGCCAAACCACGCCCCCAACCCCATTTAACCCTTCACTCTCCCTCCCCCATCCCACCCTCTCCCCTTAACTCTGCCTACCCCACACCCTGGCTGCTAGCCCCACCCCCCTTTAGCCACACCCCCACATTAGCCACACCCCCATGAGCCACACCCATCCACTAGCCACACCCCCAACCAAACCACGCCCACCCCTTAGCCCTTCACTCTACCTCCCCCATCCCACCCTCTCCCCTTAACTCTGCCCACCCCACACCCTGACTGCTAGCCCCACCCCCGTTAGCCACACCCCTCCACTAACCACACCCCCATTAGCCACACCCTCCACTAGCCACACCCCTCCGTTAGCCACACCCCAACCAAACCACGCCCACTCCATTTAACCCTTCACTCTACCTCCTCCGTCCCACCTTTTCCCCTTAACTCTGCCCACCCCACAGCCTGGCTGCTAGCTCCACCCCCCGTTAGCCACACCTCTCCATTAGCCACACCCTTTCACTAGCCACACCCCCAGCCAAACCACGCCCCCAACCCCATTTAACCCTTCACTCTCCCTCCTCCATCCCACCCTCTCCCCTTAACTCTGCCCACCCCACAGCCTGGCTGCTAGCTCCACCCCCCGTTAGCCACACCTCTCCATTAGCCACACCCCAATTAGCCACACCCCATCCACTAGCCACACCCCTCCACTAGCCCCACCCCCAACCAAACCACGCCCCCAACCCCATTTAACCCTTCACTCTCCCTCCTCCATCCCACCCTCTCCCCTTAACTCTGCCCACCCCACAGCCTGGCTGCTAGCTCCACCCCCCGTTAGCCACACCTCTCCATTAGCCACACCCCAATTAGCCACACCCCATCCACTAGCCACACCCCTCCACTAGCCACACCCCCAACCAAACCACGCCCCCAACCCCATTTAACCCTTCACTCTCCCTCCTCCATCCCGCCCTCTCCCCTTAACTCTGCCCACCCCACAGCCTGGCTGCTAGCTCCACCCCCCGTTAGCCACACCTCTCCATTAGCCACACCCCAATTAGCCACACCCCATCCACTAGCCACACCCCTCCACTAGCCACACCCCCAGCCAAACCACGCCCCCAACCCCATTTAACCCTTCACTCTCCCTCCTCCATCCCACCCTCTCCCCTTAACTCTGCCCACCCCACAGCCTGGCTGCTAGCTCCACCCCCCGTTAGCCACACCTCTCCATTAGCCACACCCCAATTAGCCACACCCCATCCACTAGCCACACCCCTCCACTAGCCACACCCCCAACCAAACCACGCCCCCAACCCCATTTAACCCTTCACTCTCCCTCCTCCATCCCGCCCTCTCCCCTTAACTCTGCCCTCCCCTCGGCCCCGCCCCGCCCCTCCCTTGCCGCCCCACCCTTTTCGGCCCCGCCCACCTGGGGCAAAGCGCTGGCGAGCTGCCGCTGGAGCGAATCCTTCTCGTGGGCCAGGTCGCGCAGGCGGAGCTGGGCGGTGGCGAGCCCCTCCTGGGTGTCGCGCAGGGTCTCCAGCAGCCGCTCCCGCTCCCGCAGCATCTGCACCATCAGCTGCTCCAGCCCCGGCTCCTCCGGGCAGCCCGAGCCCCGGCGGGCGTCCTCGCTGATGGTGGGCAGCACCTCGCACATCATCCTGCCGGCGCCCTGCCTGCGGCACAGCACCCTCAGCACCGCCTGCGTGCTGCCTGCAACCCTGCCTGTGGCATGGCACGGGCAGCGCTGCACGCATCCTGCCTGCGACGTGACACGGGCAGCACCTCGCACGTCACGGCACAGGTAGGACCTCGCACGTCATCCTGCTTGCAGGTCCTGAGCCTTGCATGCCATCCTGCCTGCAGCACAGCACCCTCAGCACCGCGCATGGCCTGCCTGCAACCCTGCCTGCGACGTGACACGGGCAGCGCTGCACGCATCCTGCCTGTGACGTGACACGGGCAGCACCTCGCACGTCACGGCACAGGTAGGACCTCGCACATCATCCTGCCGGCGCCCTGCCTGCGGCACAGCACCCTCAGCACCGCCTGCGTGCTGCCTGCAACCCTGCCTGCGACGTGACACGGGCAGCGCTGCACGCATCCTGCCTGCGACGTGACACGGGCAGCACCTCGCACGTCACGGGACAGGTAGGACCTCGCACGTCATCCTGCTTGCAGGTCCTGAGCCTTGCATGCCATCCTGCCTGCAGCACAGCACCCTCAGCACCGCGCATGGCCTGCCTGCAACCCTGCCTGCGACGTGACACGGGCAGCGCTGCACGCATCCTGCCTGCGACGTGACACGGGCAGCACCTCGCACGTCACGGGACAGGTAGGACCCTGCACGTCATCCTGCCTGCAGGTCCTGAGCCTTGCATGCCATCCTGCCTGCAACACAGCACCCTCAGCACCGCCTGCGTGCTGCCTGCAACCCTGCCTGTGGCATGGCACGGGCAGCGCTGCACGCATCCTGCCTGCGACGTGACACGGGCAGCACCTCGCACGTCACGGGACAGGTAGGACCTCACACGTCATCCTGCCTGCAGGTTCTGAGCCTTGCATGCCATCCTGCCTGCAGCACAGCACCCTCAGCACCACGCATGGCCTGCCTGCAACCCTGCCTGCGGCATGGCACGGGCAGCACTGCACACATCCTGCCTGCGACGTGACACGGGCAGCACCTCGCACGTCACGGCACAGGTAGGACCTCGCACATCATCCTGCCGGCGCCCTGCCTGCAGCACAGCACCCTCAGCACCGCCTGTGTGCTGCCTGCAACCCTGCCTGCGACGTGACACGGGCAGCGCTGCACGCATCCTGCCTGCGACGTGACACGGGCAGCACCTCGCACGTCACAGCACAGGTAGGACCTCGCACATCATCCTGCCTGCAGGTCCTGAGCCTTGCATGCCATCCTGCCTGCGGCACAGCACCCTCAGCACCGCCTGCGTGCTGCCTGCAACCCTGCCTGCGGCATGGCACGGGCAGCGCTGCATGCATCCTGCCTGCGACGTGACACGGGCAGCACCTCACACGTCACGGGACAGGTAGGACCTCGCACGTCATCCTGCCGGCGCCCTGCCTGCGGCACAGCACCCTCAGCACCGCCTGCGTGCTGCCTGCAACCCTGCCTGCGACGTGACACGGGCAGCGCTGCACGCATCCTGCCTGCGACGTGACACGGGCAGCACCTCGCACGTCACGGCACAGGTAGGACCCTGCACGTCATCCTGCCTGCAGGTCCTGAGCCTTGCATGCCATCCTGCCTGCAACACAGCACCCTCAGCACCGCCTGCGTGCTGCCTGCAACCCTGCCTGTGGCATGGCACGGGCAGCGCTGCACGCATCCTGCCTGCGACGTGACACGGGCAGCACCTCGCACGTCACGGGACAGGTAGGACCTCACACGTCATCCTGCCTGCAGGTCCTGAGCCTTGCATGCCATCCTGCCTGCAGCACAGCACCCTCAGCACCACGCATGGCCTGCCTGCAACCCTGCCTGCGGCATGGCACGGGCAGCACTGCACACATCCTGCCTGCGACGTGACACGGGCAGCACCTCGCACGTCACGGCACAGGTAGGACCTCGCACATCATCCTGCCGGCGCCCTGCCTGCGGCACAGCACCCTCAGCACCGCCTGCGTGCTGCCTGCAACCCTGCCTGCGGCATGGCACGGGCAGCGCTGCACGCATCCTGCCTGCGACGTGACACGGGCAGCACCTCGCACATCACGGGACAGGTAGGACCTTGCACGTCATCCTGCCTGCAGGTCCTGAGCCTTGCATGCCATCCTGCCTGCAGCACAGCACCCTCAGCACCACGCATGGCCTGCCTGCAACCCTGCCTGTGGCATGGCACGGGCAGCACCTCGCACGTCACGGGACAGGTAGGACCTCACACGTCATCCTGCCTGCACCCTGCCTGCACCACGACATGGACAGCACCTCGCACGTCATCCTGCCTGCACCCTGCCTGCAACACAGCATGGGCAGCACCTTGTGCATCCTGCCTGCAACCCTGCCTGCAACACAGCACCCTCAGCACCATGCATGGCCTGCCTGCAACCCTGCCTGCAGCATGGCACGGGCAGCGCTGCACGCATCCTGCCTGCAAGGTGATGTGGGCAGCACCTCGCACGTCACGGGACAGGTAAGACCTCGCACGTCATCCTGCCTGCACCCTGCCTGCAACACGGCATGGGCAGCACCTCGTGCATCCTGCCTGCAACCCTGCCTGCAACACAGCACCCTCAGCACCTCGCGCATCATCCTGCCTGCAAGGTCCTGCCTGCAAGCTGGCATGGTCCGGACCTCGCATCTCATTGCCCTGCCTGCACCCTGCCTGCAACGGGGGAAATAGTCAGCACCTCGCACGTCATCCTGCCTGCAGGTCTTGGACCTCGCACGTCATCCTGCCTGCACCCTGCCTGCAATAGGAAGAGTGTCAGCACCTCGCACATCACCCTGCCTGCAACATGGCATGGGCAGGAGCCTGCACATCATCCTGCCTGCAGGTCCTGGACCTCGCACGTCATCCTGCCTGCATCCTGCCTGCAACATGGCATGGGCAGCACCTTGCACATCATCCTGCCTGCACCCTGCCTGCAACACGGCATGGGCAGCACCTTGCACATCATCCTGCCTGCAGGTCCTGGACCTCGCACATCACCCTGCCTGCATCCTGCCTGCAACATGGCATGGGCAGGACCCCGCACATCATCCTGCCTGCACCACGACATGGGCAGCACCTCGCACATCATCCTGCCTGCACCCTGCCTGCACTGGGAAGAGTGTCAGCACCTCGCACATCACCCTGCCTGCAGGTCCTGGACCTCGCACATCATCCTGCCTGCATCCTGCCTGCAACATGGCATGGGCAGCACCTCGCACATCATCCTGCCTGCGTCCTGCCTGCAACATGGCATGGGCAGCACCTCGCACATCATCCTGCCCGCGTCCTGCCTGCAACATGGCATGGGCAGCACCTTGCGCGTCATCCTGCCTGCACCCTGCCTGCACTGGGAAGAGTGTCAGCACCTCGCACATCACCCTGCCTGCAGGTCCTGGACCTCACACGTCATCCTGCCTGCACCCTGCCTGCAACATGGCATGGGCAGCACCTCGCACATCATCCTGCCTGCAACATGACATGGCAAGACCATGCACATCATCCTGCCCGCGTCCTGCCTGCAACATGGCATGGGCAGCACCTTGCGCGTCATCCTGCCTGCGCCCTGCCTGCACTGGGAAGAGTGTCAGCACCTCGCACATCATCCTGCCCGTGTCCTGCCTGCACCACGACATGGGCAGCACCTCACACATCATCCTGCCTGCACCCTGCCTGCACTGGGAAGAGTGTCAGCACCTCGCACATCACCCTGCCTGCAGGTCCTGGACCCCGCACCTCATCCTGCCTGCACCCTGTCTGCAACATGGCATGGGCAGCACCTCGCACATCATCCTGCCCGTGTCCTGCCTGCACCACGACATGGGCAGCACCTCGCACATCATCCTGCCTGCAACATGACATGGCAAGACCATGCACATCATCCTGCCCGCGTCCTGCCTGCAACATGGCATGGGCAGCACCTTGCGCGTCATCCTGCCTGCGCCCTGCCTGCACTGGGAAGAGTGTCAGCACCTCGCACATCATCCTGCCCGTGTCCTGCCTGCACCACGACATGGGCAGCACCTCACACATCATCCTGCCTGCACCCTGCCTGCACTGGGAAGAGTGTCAGCACCTCACACGTCATCCTGCCTGCAGGTCCTGGACCCCGCACCTCATCCTGCCTGCATCCTGCCTGCAACATGGCATGGGCAGCACCTCGCACATCACCCTGCCTGCAGGTCCTGGACCTCGCACGTCATCCTGCCTGCGTCCTGCCTGCAACATGGCATGGGCAGCACCTCGCACATCATCCTGCCTGCAACATGACATGGCAAGACCATGCACATCATCCTGCCCGTGTCCTGCCTGCAACATGGCATGGGCAGCACCTCGCACATCATCCTGCCCGCGTCCTGCCTGCAACATGGCATGGGCAGCACCTCGCACATCATCCTGCCCGTGTCCTGCCTGCACCACGACATGGGCAGCACCTCGCACATCATCCTGCCTGCACCCTGCCTGCACTGGGAAGAGTGTCAGCACCTCGCACATCACCCTGCCTGCAGGTCCTGGACCCCGCACCTCATCCTGCCTGCACCCTGCCTGCACCCTGGCACGGTCAGGACCCTGCACATCATCCTGCCTGCGGCCCCCGGACCTCGCACGTCACCCTGCCTGCACCCTGCCTGCAAATGTTGGGGGGGGGGGGGGGGGCTTCAGCAGGGAGCCCTGGGTGCCCTGCCCCCCCTCCCAAACACCCCCCCCCACAGCACACACCCCCCCCAGATGTGGGGCACGGGGGTCGCATGTCTGGGTGTCCCCCCCCCCCCAAAATCCCAGGAGGAAGCGGGGGAGGGGGAGCCACCCACGTGCGACACGCAGCCCCTCGTGCGACGCACACGCGTGTGCGGGCCCAGGGTCGTGATGGGGCTGGGGGGGTGTGGGGGGGGGGCAGTGCACGTGGGGTGGGGGCAGTGGGGAGCGGGGGGGGGTGCAGTGGGGTGCAGTGGGGCGCAATGGGGCAGAGCACGTGCAGTGGGGGTGCAGTGGGGGGTGCAGTGGGGTGCAGTGGGGCGCAATGGGGCAGAGCACATGCAGTGGGGGTGCAGTGGGGGGTGCAGTGGGGTGCAGTGGGGCAGAGCACACGCAGTGGGGTGCAGTGGGACACAATGGGGCAGAGCACGTGCAGTGGGGGTGCAGTGGGGGGTGCAGTGGAGGTGCAGTGGGGGGTGCAGTGGGGGGTGCAGTGAGGCGCAATGGGGCAGAGCACGTGCAGTGGGGGTGCAGTGGGGGGTGCAGTGGGACAGAGCACATGCATGGGGGGTGCAGTGGGGGGCCAGTGGGGGGAGCAGTGGGGCACAATGGGGCAGAGCACATGCAGTGGGGTGCAGTGGGGGTGCAGTGGGGCACAGTGGGGCAAAGCACGTGCAGTGGGGTGCAGCGGGGGGGGTGCAGTGGGGCAGAGAACATGCATGGGGGGGTGCAGTGGGGGGGAGCAGTGGGGTGCAGTGGGGCACAGTGGGGCAGAGCACATGCAGTGGGGGTGCAGTGGGGGTGCAGTGGGGGTGCAGAGGGGCGCAATGGGGCAAAGCACGTGCAGTGGGGTGCAATGGGGGAGTGCAGTGGGGGGGCAGTGGGGGTGCAGTGGGGTGCATGGGGGAGCAGTGAGGGGAGCAGTGGGGTGCAGTGGGGCGCAATGGGGCAGAGCACGTGCAGTGGGGTGCAGTGGGGGGTGCAGTGGGGTGCAGTGGGGCAGAGCACGTGCAGTGGGGTGCAGTGGGGGGTGCAGTGGGGTGCAGTGGGGCGCAATGGGGCAGAGCACGTGCAGTGGGGTGCAGTGGGGGGGGTCTGGGGGTGCAGTGGGGTGCAGTGGGAAGCAGTGGGGCAGAGCACATGCAGTGGGGTGCAGTGGGGGGGCAGTGGGGGGGCAGTGGGGTGCAGTGGGGCAGAGCACATGCAGTGGGGTGCAGTGGGGGGGGCAGTGGGGGGGGCAGAGCACGTGCAGTGAGGTGCAACACATGCAGGGGGGGCAATCGGGGGGGGACACACCGGGGGTGCAGTGCAGGCAGTGGGGTGCAGGGGGGGGTCCCCAGGATGGGGGAGGGGGTGGCAGCCGGTTTGGGGGTCCAATTGGGGGTGGGGGGCAATGGGGGGTGGAGGGGGGGTCTGGGGGTGCAGTGGGGGGGGTCTGGGGGTGCAAAAGGGGGGATGCAAAAGGGGGGGGCAAAGTGGGGGTTAAAAGGGTGCGGGGGGGGTGAAATCGGGGGGTTGATGCAATGGGGGGGTGTGGGGGGGGCCTGGGGGGGGTAAGCTGGGGTGTGATGGGGGGGGGACAGGGATGAAAGGGGGGTGGGTTGGGGGGGGAATGGGGGTGCAAAGGGGGTGGGATGGGGGGGTGGGATGGGGGTGAAGTGGGGGGGGGCGAGGGGGCCTGGGGGGTGGAATTGGGGGGGGGGAATTGGGGGGGTGGAATTGGGGGGGTAATAATGGGGGGATGCAATGGGGGGTGTAATGGGGGGCTGGAAATGGGGGGGGTGGGAATTGGGGGGGTGGAATTGGGGGATGCTCTGGGGGGGTGCAATGGGGGGGTTGTGCAATGGGGGGGTGGAATTGGGGGGGGTGGAATTAGGGGGGGTGCAATTGGGGGTGCAATGGGGGGTGTAATAATTGGGGGATGCAATGGGGGGTGCAGTGGGGGGGCTGGAATTGGGGGGGTGGAATTGGGGGGTGCAATGGGGGGGCTGGAATTGGGGGGTGCTCTGGGGGGTGCAATGGGGGGTGCAATGGGGTTGGGGGGGTGGAATTGGGGGGGTGGAATTGGGGGGTGGATTTGGGGGGGTGGAATTGGGGGTGCAATGGGGGGTGTAATAATGGGGGGGTGCAATGGGGGGTGGAATTGGGGGGGTGGAATTGGGGGGGAATTGGGGGTGCAATGGGGGGTGCAATGGGGTTGGGGGGTGGAATTGGGGGGTGCAATGGGGGGGTGTAATAATGGGGGGGTGCAATGGGGGGGTGGAATTGGGGGGGCTGGAATGGGGGGGAATTGGGGGGTGCTCAGGGGGGTGCAATGGGATTGGGGGTTGCAATGGGGGGGTGCAATGGGGGGAGCGCAATGGGGGGGTGGAATTGGGGGGTGCAATGGGGGTGCAATGGGGGGGCTGGAATTGGGGGGTGCAATGGGGGTGCAATGGGGGGCTGGAATTGGGGGGTGCAATGGGGGTGCAATGGGGGGGCTGGAATTGGGGGTGCAATGGGGGTGCAATGGGGGGGCTGGAATTGGGGGGTGCAATGGGGGGAGCGCAATGGGGGGGTGGAATTGGGGGGTGCAATGGGGGTGCAATGGGGGGGCTGGAATTGGGGGGTGCAATGGGGGGAGCGCAATGGGGGGGTGGAATTGGGGGGTGCAATGGGGGTGCAATGGGGGGGCTGGAATTGGGGGGGTGGATTTGGGGGGTGGAATTGGGGGTGCAATGGGGGGGCTGGAATTGGGGTGTGCTCTGGGGGTGCAATGGGGTTGGGGGGGTGCAATGGGGGGGTGGAATTGGGGGGTGCAATTGGGGGTGCAATGGGGGGGCTGGAATGGGGGGGAATTGGGGGATGCTCGGGGGGGTGCAATGGGATTGGGGGTTGCAATGGGGGGGGTGCAATGGGGGGGGAGCGCAATGGGGGGGTGGAATTGGGGGATGCTCGGGGGGGGGGGGTTGGGGTGTGTGTGTGCAACGGGGGATGCTCCGGGGGGGGGGGGGGGGGGGATGCTGGTGAAGATGCAATGCCGGGGGGGAGGGGATGATGAGTGGGACCCCCCCCCGGCGGCTTCAATGGTGAAGGGGGGGGGTGGGATGCGAGGCTGGGGGGGGTCTCAGGCCCGGCTCCTACCTGGGCTGCGAGCGGCGCTGCGGCAGCTCCGGCTGAGGGAGGCGGCCCGAGGGGGGGGGCGGCTGGGGGGGGGGGGCCGTTTGGGGGGGGGGGGTCTTTACCCACCGCCCCCTCACCCTTTCAGGCCCCTAAATCACCCCAGGCCCGCCCGAACCCCCACAACCACCGCCCTCCCCCCCCTCCGGTAACGACCACCCCCCCCCCTTTCCCCCCCCCGCCGACGGTTCCGTTCCAAAAAAAAAAAAAAAAAGCGGCGCGGCCCCTTTAAGAGAAGCGCTGACGGACGGGAGCGCCGGCCAATGGGAGCGGCGCGCGGCGGGCCGGCGGCGGGCGGGCCCCGCCCCTCGGCGAGGGTGGGAGGGGGGCGAGAGGCGGCGGCCAATGGGAGGAGGCGGCGCCGGGGGGGCGGGGCCGGCGGTGGGGGGGGTGATGTCATCGGGGGCGGGGAGACGGGCACGCCCCCCCCCCGCGCCGGTTGCTATGGAGACGGGGAGGCCCCGCCCCGCGTTGCCATGGGGACGGAGCGCGCAGCCGCGCGTGGCGCCGGGGAGACGGACCCGCCCCCTCTCCCGTTACCATGGCAACGGCCCCCCCCCATCCCGCCCCCGCCTCCCACACGCGTGTCCGTGTCCCTGACCCCGCCCCCTGCACGCGTGTCCTCAGCCGGACCCCGCCCCCCTGCACGCGTGTCCACACACCTGACCCCGCCCCCTACACGCGTGTCCCTGCTCTGCCCCGCCTCCCACACGCGTGTCCCTGTCCCACATCCCACACGTGTCCCTGCTCTGCCCCGCCTCCCACACGCGTGTCCCTGCCCCACATCCCACACGTGTGTCCGTGCTCTGCCCCGCCTCCCACACGCGTGTCCCTGCCCCACATCCCACATGTGTGTCCCTGCTCTGTCCCGCCTCCCACACGTGTCCCTGCTCTGCTCCACCTCCCACACGCGTGTCCCTGCCCCACATCCCACACGCGTGTCCATGCTCTGCCCCACCTCCCACACGCATGTCCCCGCTCTGTCCCGCCTCCCACACGTGTCCCCACACCTGCCCCACCTCCCACACGCGTGTCCCTGCCCCACATCCCACACGTGTATTCCCACACCTGCCCCGCCGACCACACGCGTGTCCCTGCCCCACATCCCACACGCGTGTCCCTACTCTGCTCCGCCTCCCACACACCTGTCCCTGCTCTGTCCCGCCTCCTACATGCATGTCCGTGCTCTGCCCCACCTCCCACACGCATGTCCCCACACCTGCCCCGCCTCCCACATGTCCCTTTCCCGCCTCCCACACGTGTCCCTGCTCTATCCCACCTCCTACACGCATGTCCCTGTCCCACCTCCCACACGTGTGTCCCTGCTCTGCCCCGCCTCCCACACACGTGTCCTCAACTGTACCCCACCTCCCACACGCGTGTCCCTGCCCCGCCTCCCACACGCGTCCCTGCCTCATCTCCCACACGCGTGTCTCTGCCCCTGCCCCACCTCCCACACGCGTGTCCCTGCTGTCCCACCTCCCACACGTGTGTCCCTCCTCTGCCCCACCTCCCACACACGTGTCCTCAACTGTACCCCGCCTCCCACACGCGTGTCCCTGCCTTATCTCCCACACGCGTGTCTCTGCCCCTGCCCCACCTCCCACACGCGTGTCTCTGCCCCTGCCCCACCTCCCACACGCGTGTCCCTGTTCTGCCCCGCCTCCCACACGCGTGTCTCTGCCCCTGCCCCGCCTCTCACACGCGTGTCCCCACACCTGCCCCACCTCCCACACGCGTGTCCCTGCTCCCACACGCGTGTTGCCACAGTTACACCCACACAGCCCCCCCCCCATGGGTGTGTGTGTGTCCCCACCACGGGGGGGGTGTCACATGACACACACATGACACACGCCACACGCATGACACACACATGACACACGCGTTGGTCACGCCAAGCTTTAAATAGGGGCCAATAAATACTGTACAGGGGGGGCTGCGCCCCATAAATAATCCAAATATACAGAGGGGGGGTCCCGGGGGGGGCTCAACCCCGCGATTCCAGCGACCTGTGGGGGGAAATTGGGGGGGTCAGTGGATGGGGGGGGGTTAAGGCAGGTTTGGGGGGGGTCTGAGTGGTTGGGGGGGGTCTGAGAGGTTTTGGGGGGGCTCTGAGTGGTTTTGGGGGGTCTGAGAGGTTTGGGGGGGTCTGAGAGGTTTGGGGGGGTCTGAGTGGTTGGGGGGGTCTGAGAGGTTTTGGGGGGGTCTGAGAGGTTTGGGGGGGCTGTGAGTGGTTTTGGGGGGGCTCTGAGTGGTTTTGGGGGGTCTGAGAGGTTTTGGGGGGTCTGAGTGGTTGGGGGGGGTCTGAGTGGTTGGGGGGGTCTGAGTGGTTTGGGGGGGGTCTGAGTGGTTGGAGGGGTCAGAGGTTTGGGGGGGCTGTGAGTGGTTTTGGGGGGGTCTGAGGTTTTTGGGGGGGCTCTGAGTGGTTTGGGGGGGTCTGAGAGGTTTTGGGGGGGTCTGAGTGGTTGGGGGGGTCTGAGAGGTTTGGGGGGGCTGTGAGTGGTTTTGGGGGGGTCTGAGGTTTTTGGGGGGGCTCTGAGTGGTTTGGGGGGGTCTGAGAGGTTTTGGGGGGGTCTGAGTGGTTGGGGGGGTCTGAGAGGTTTGGGGGGGCTGTGAGTGGTTTTGGGGGGTCTGAGTGGTTTGGGGGGGTCTGAGTGGTTTGGGGGGTCTGAGTGGTTTTGGGGGGGCTCAGAGGTTTTTGGGGGGCTCAGGCATGGTTTGGGGGGGCTCTGAGAGGTTTTGGGGGGGTCTGAGAGGTTTGGGGGGGCTGTGAGTGGTTTGGGGGGGTCTGAGTGGTTTGGGGGGGTCTGAGAGGTTTTGGGGGGGCTCTGAGTGGTTTGGGGGGGCTCTGAGAGGTTTTGGGGGGTCTGAGAGGTTTGGGGGGGGTGTGAGTGGTTTGGGGGGGTCTGAGTGGTTTGGGGGGGTCTGAGGTTTTTGGGGGGGCTCTGAGTGGTTTGGGGGGGTCTGAGAGGTTTTGGGGGGGGTCTGAGTGGTTGGGGGGGTCTGAGAGGTTTGGGGGGGCTGTGAGTGGTTTTGGGGGGGCTCTGAGTGGTTTTGGGGGGGTCTGAGTGGTTTGGGGGGGCTCAGGCAGGTTTGGGGGGTTCTGAGAGGTTTTGGGGGGGGTCTGAGTGGTTTGGGGGGTCTGAGTGGTTTGGGGGGGCTCTGAGAGGTTTTGGGGGGTCTGAGAGGTTTGGGGGGGCTCTAAGAGGTTTTGGGGGGTCTGAGAGGTTTTGGGGGGCTCAGGCAGTTTTGGGGGGCTCTGAGTGGTTTTGAGGGGCGGTCTCAGGTTTTGGGGGGGGCTGACATTGGGGTTTGGGGGGGTGTCAGGTTCGGGGGGGCTCAGACAGGTTTTGGGGGGCTCTGAGAGGTTTGGGGGGTCTCAGGCAGGTTTGGGGGGGCTGGGTTGGTTCTGGGGGGGCTCCGACAGGTTTGGGGGGGGGTCAGGCAAGTTTGGGGGGGGCTGGGGTGGGTTTTGGGGGAGCTCAGGTTTTGGGGTGCTGTGTTGGGTATTGGGGGGGCTCAGGCAGGTTTGGGGGGGCTGCGATGGGTTTTGGGGTGCCAGGATTTGGGGGTTCAAGGTTTGTGGATGTAAGAGTTTGGGGGGGTCGGGGGGGTGTCAGGATTTTGGGGTGCCAGGATCTGGGGTGCAGGTTTGGGGGTTGTAGGGGGAAGGGGTTTGGGGGGTGCAGGGATTTTGGGGTGCAGTGATTTGGGGGGTTCAGGATTTGGGATTTCAGGATTTGGGGGGGGTCAGGGTTCTGGGATTTGGGGGTTTTCAGTTTTTTTGGGGTGCAGGGTTTTGGGGGGGCAGAGATTTGGGGTTCAAGGATTTGGGGGTTTCCAGAATTGAGGGTGACAGGATTTGGGGGTTTCAGGATTTTGGGGTGCAAATATTTTGATGTTTGGGGATTTGGGGGTACGGGATTTTTGGGGTGCAGGATTTGGGGGCACAGGGACTTGGGGGTTTTCAGGATTTGGGGTTTCCAGATTTTGGGGGTTTTCAGGATTTGGGGGTTTCAGGATTTTGGGGTGCAGGGATTTGGGGTGCGGGATATGGGAGTGCAGGGATTTGAGGGTTTGGGGGTTTTCAGGGTCTTGGAGTGCAGGATTTTGGGGTGCAAATATTTGGATGTTTTGGGATTTGGGGGAGCAGGGATTTTTGGGGTGCAGGGATTTGGATTTCTTGGGATTTTGGGGTGCAGGATTGTGGTTGTCAGGATTTAGTGGCTGTAGGGTTGGGGGGGCAATTTTAAGGCGCAGAATTTTTCGAGCTGCAAGGATTTGGGGGTCGGGGGTGTCAGATTTTTGGGGTGCAGGATTTTGGGGGTACAGGATTTTTGGGGTGCAGGGATTTGGAATTCTCAGGATTTGGGGTGCAGGATTTGGGGGTGCAGGGATTTTGTGTCTGCAGGGGAAGAGGTGGATTTTAAGGCGTAGAGTTTTTTGAACTGCAAGGATTTGGGTGAGTTGGGGGTGTCAGATTTTGGGGTGCAGGGATTTGGAGGTGCAGGATTTTTGGGGTGCAGATTTTTGGGGGTACAGGAATTTGGAGGCACAGGATTTTGGGGGTGCAGGATTGCACCTTTCAGGATTTAGCAGCCGTAGGGTTGGGGGGGGCATTTTTAAGGCGCAGAATTTTTCGAGCTGCAAGGATTTGGGGGTCGGGGGGTGTCGGATTTTTGGGGTGCAGGGGTTTGGGGTTCTCAGGATTTTGGGGTGCAGGATTGTGGCTGTCAGGATTTAATGGCTGCAGGTGGAGAGGTGGATTTTAAGGTGTAGAATTTTTTGAACTGCAAGGATTTGGGTGGGTTGGGGGTGTCAGATTTTGGGGTGCAGGGGTTTGGAGGCGCAGGATTTTGGGGTGCAGGATTTTGGGGGTGCAGGATTTGGAATTCTCAGGAATTTGGGGTGCAGGATTTTGTGGCTGCAGGCGGAGAGGTGGATTTTAAGGCGTAGAATTTTTTGATCTCCAAGGATTTGGGTGGGTTGGGGGTGTCAGATTTTGGGGTGCAGGGGTTTGGGGGTACAAAATTTTTGGGGTGCAGATTTTTGGGGGGCACAGGAATTTGGAGGCACAGGATTTTGGGGGTGCAGGATTGCAGCTGTCAGGATTTAGTGGCCGTAGGGTTGGGGGGGGCATTTTTAAGGCGCAGAATTTTTCGAGCTGCAAGGATTTGGGGGTCGGGGGGTGTCGGATTTTGGGGTGCAGGGGTTTGGGGGTACAGGATTTTTGGGGTGCAGGGATTTGGAATTCTCAGGATCTGGGGGTGCAGGGATTTTGTGTCTGCAGGCAGAGAGGTGGATTTTAAGGCGTAGAGTTTTTTGAACTGCAAGGATTTGGGTGGGTTGGGGGTGACAGATTTTGGGGTGCAGGGATTTGGAGGTGCAGGATTTTTGGGGTGCAGATTTTTGGGGGTACAGGAATTTGGAGGCACAGGATTTTGGGGGTGCAGGATTGCACCTTTCAGGATTTAGCAGCCGTAGGGTTGGGGGGGGCATTTTTAAGGCGCAGAATTTTTCGAGCTGCAAGGATTTGGGGGTCGGGGGGTGTCGGATTTTTGGGGTGCAGGGGTTTGGGGTTCTCAGGATTTTGGGGTGCAGGATTGTGGCTGTCAGGATTTAATGGCTGCAGGTGGAGAGGTGGATTTTAAGGTGTAGAATTTTTTGAACTGCAAGGATTTGGGTGGGTTGGGGGTGTCAGATTTTGGGGTGCAGGGGTTTGGAGGCGCAGGATTTTGGGGTGCAGGATTTTGGGGGTGCAGGATTTGGAATTCTCAGGAATTTGGGGTGCAGGATTTTGTGGCTGCAGGCGGAGAGGTGGATTTTAAGGCGTAGAATTTTTTGATCTCCAAGGATTTGGGTGGGTTGGGGGTGTCAGATTTTGGGGTGCAGGGGTTTGGGGGTACAAAATTTTTGGGGTGCAGATTTTTGGGGGGCACAGGAATTTGGAGGCACAGGATTTTGGGGGTGCAGGATTGCAGCTGTCAGGATTTAGTGGCCGTAGGGTTGGGGGGGGCATTTTTAAGGCGCAGAATTTTTCGAGCTGCAAGGATTTGGGGGTCGGGGGGTGTCGGATTTTGGGGTGCAGGGGTTTGGGGGTACGGGATTTTTGGGGTGCAGGGATTTGGAATTCTCAGGATTTGGGGTGCAGGATTTGGGGGTGCAGGGATTTTGTGTCTGCAGGGGAAGAGGTGGATTTTAAGGCGTAGAGTTTTTTGAACTGCAAGGATTTGGGTGGGTTGGGGGTGACAGATTTTGGGGTGCAGGGATTTGGAGGTGCAGGATTTTTGGGGTGCAGATTTTTGGGGGTACAGGAATTTGGAGGCACAGGATTTTGGGGGTGCAGGATTGCACCTTTCAGGATTTAGCAGCCGTAGGGTTGGGGGGGGCATTTTTAAGGCGCAGAATTTTTCGAGCTGCAAGGATTTGGGGGTCGGGGGGTGTCGGATTTTTGGGGTGCAGGGGTTTGGGGTTCTCAGGATTTTGGGGTGCAGGATTGTGGCTGTCAGGATTTAATGGCTGCAGGTGGAGAGGTGGATTTTAAGGTGTAGAATTTTTTGAACTGCAAGGATTTGGGTGGGTTGGGGGTGTCAGATTTTGGGGTGCAGGGGTTTGGAGGCGCAGGATTTTGGGGTGCAGGATTTTGGGGGTGCAGGATTTGGAATTCTCAGGAATTTGGGGTGCAGGATTTTGTGGCTGCAGGCGGAGAGGTGGATTTTAAGGCGTAGAATTTTTTGATCTCCAAGGATTTGGGTGGGTTGGGGGTGTCAGATTTTGGGGTGCAGGGGTTTGGGGGTACAAAATTTTTGGGGTGCAGATTTTTGGGGGGCACAGGAATTTGGAGGCACAGGATTTTGGGGGTGCAGGATTGCAGCTGTCAGGATTTAGTGGCCGTAGGGTTGGGGGGGGCATTTTTAAGGCGCAGAATTTTTCGAGCTGCAAGGATTTGGGGGTCGGGGGGTGTCGGATTTTTGGGGTTCGGGGTTTTTTTTGGGGGGGGGGCTCACGAGTAGCTGTTGTGCTGTCGGCGGCGGGCGGTGCGCAGCTTCTCGAAGCGTGCCTCCATCTCCTCCAGCACCCGGGGGGTGTAGCGCACCACCAGCTTCACCGACCCCTGCGCCGCCTTCAGCAGCTCCACCGCCCGCTCGTGCTGCTCCCCCTCCACGCTCTGGCACCCCGTCAGCACCCCAAAACCGACGGCGACCCCCCAAAACCGACGGCGACCCCCCAAAACCGACGGCGACCCCCCAACACCGACGGCGACCCCGTCCGCTGCATCCCTACACCGTGCAACCCCCCCCGAAAACTGCGCTGCGCCCCAAAAGCCTCAGCGGCACCCCAAAAATCTGCTCTGACACCCCAAAAATCTGCTGACACCCCAAAACCCTATGCTGCACCCCAAAAAACTCTATGCTGCACCCCAAAAATCTGCTCTGACACCCCAAAAGCCTCAGCAGCACCCCAAAAATCTGCTCTGACACCCCAAAACCCTATGCTGCACCCCAAAAATCTGCTGACACCCCAAAACCCTATGCTGCACCCCAAAACCCTATGCTGCACCCCAAAAATCTGCTCTGACACCCCAAAAGCCTCAGCAGCACCCCAAAAATCTGCTCTGACACCCCAAAAATCTGCTCTGACACCCCAAAACCCTATGCTGCACCCCAAAAAACTATGCTGCACCCCAAAAATCTGCTCTGACACCCCAAAAGCCTCAGCAGCACCCCAAAAATCTGCTCTGACACCCCAAAAATCTGCTGACACCCCAAAATCCTATGCTGCACCCCAAAAATCTGCTCTGACACCCCAAAACCCTATGCTGCACCCCAAAAACCTACGCTGCACGCCAAAAATCTGCTCTGACACCCCAAAACCCTATGCTGCAACACCAAAACCCTATGCTGCACCCCAAAAATCTGCTCTGACACCCCAAAAACCTGCTCTGACACCCCAAAACACTACGCTGCACCCCAAAACCCTGGGCTGCACCCCAAAAACCTGCTCTGACACCCCAAAACCCTATGCTGCACCCCAAAAATCTGCTCTGACACCCCAAAACCCTATGCTGCACCCCAAAAATCTACGCTGCACCCCAAAAATCTGCTCTGACACCCCAAAACCCTACGCTGCAACACCAAAACCGTGCTCTGCACCCCAAAAGCCTCAGCAGCACCCCAAAAATCTGCTCTGACACCCCAAAACCCTATGCAGCACCCCAAAACCCTGGGCTGAACCCCAAAAGCCTCAACAGCACCCCAAAAACCTGCTCTGACACCCCAAAACCCTACACAGCACCCCCAAAATCTGGGCTGAGCCCCCAAATCCTGCTCTGCACCCCAAAAACCTGCTCTGACACCCCAAAAACCTGGGCTGAACCCCAAAACCCTGGGCTGCACCCCCAAAATCTGGGCTGAGCCCCCAAATCCTGCTCTGCACCCCAAAAACCTGCTCTGACACCCCAAAACCCTGGGCTGCACCCCCAAAATCTGGGCTGAGCCCCCAAATCCTGCTCTGCACCCCAAAAACCTGCTCTGACACCCCAAAAACCTGGGCTGAACCCCAAAACCCTGGGCTGCACCCCCAAAATCTGGGCTGAGCCCCCAAATCCTGCTCTGACACCCCAAAACCCTGCTCTGACACCCCAAAACCCTGGGCTGCACGCCCAAAATCTGGGCTGAGCCCCCAAATCCTGCTCTGCACCCCAAAAACCTGCTCTGACACCCCAAAACCCTGGGCTGCACCCCCAAAATCTGGGCTGAGCCCCCAAATCCTGCTCTGCACCCCAAAAACCTGCTCTGACACCCCAAAAACCTGGGCTGAACCCCAAAACCCTGGGCTGCACCCCCAAAATTTGGGCTGAGCCCCCAAATCCTGCTCTGCACCCCAAAAATCTGCTCTGACACCCCAAAAACCTGGGCTGAACCCCAAAACCCTGGGCTGACACCCCAAAAATCTGGGCTGAGCCCCCAAATCCTGCTTGGCACCCCAAAACCCTACACTGCACCCCCAAAATCTGGGCTGAGCCCCCAAATCCTGCTCTGACACCCCAAAACCCTGCTCTGACACCCCAAAACCCTGGGCTGCACCCCCAAAATCTGGGCTGAGCCCCCAAATCCTGCTTGGCACCCCAAAACCCTACACTGCACCCCCAAAATCTGGGCTGAGCCCCCAAATCCTGCTCTGACACCCCAAAACCCTGCTCTGACACCCCAAAACCCTGGGCTGCACGCCCAAAATCTGGGCTGAGCCCCCAAATCCTGCTCTGCACCCCAAAAACCTGCTCTGACACCCCAAAACCCTGGGCTGCACCCCCAAAATCTGGGCTGAGCCCCCAAATCCTGCTCTGCACCCCAAAAACCTGCTCTGACACCCCAAAACCCTGGGCTGCACCCCCAAAATCTGGGCTGAGCCCCCAAATCCTGCTCTGCACCCCAAAAACCTGCTCTGACACCCCAAAAACCTGGGCTGAACCCCAAAACCCTGGGCTGCACCCCCAAAATTTGGGCTGAGCCCCCAAATCCTGCTCTGCACCCCAAAAACCTGCTCTGACACCCCAAAACCCTGGGCTGCACCCCCAAAATCTGGGCTGAGCCCCCAAATCCTGCTCTGCACCCCAAAAACCTGCTCTGACACCCCAAAACCCTGGGCTGCACCCCCAAAATCTGGGCTGAGCCCCCAAATCCTGCTCTGCACCCCAAAAACCTGCTCTGACACTCCAAAACCCTGGGCTGAACCCCAAAACCCTGGGCTGACACCCCAAAAATCTGGGCTGAGCCCCCAAATCCTGCTTGGCACCCCAAAACCCTACACTGCACCCCCAAAATCTGGGCTGAACCCCAAAACCCTGGGCTGACACCCCCAAAATCTGGGCTGAGCCCCCAAATCCTGCTTGGCACCCCAAAACCCTGCTCTGACACCCCAAAACCCTGGGCTGCACCCCCAAAATCTGGGCTGAGCCCCCAAATCCTGCTCTGCACCCCAAAAACCTGCTCTGACACCCCAAAAACCTGGGCTGAACCCCAAAACCCTGGGCTGCACCCCCAAAATTTGGGCTGAGCCCCCAAATCCTGCTCTGCACCCCAAAAATCTGCTCTGACACCCCAAAAACCTGGGCTGAACCCCAAAACCCTGGGCTGACACCCCAAAAATCTGGGCTGAGCCCCCAAATCCTGCTTGGCACCCCAAAACCCTACACTGCACCCCCAAAATCTGGGCTGAGCCCCCAAATCCTGCTCTGACACCCCAAAACCCTGCTCTGACACCCCAAAACCCTGGGCTGAACCCCCAAAATTTGGGCTGAGCCCCAAAAATCTGCTCTGCACTCCAAAAACCTGCTCTGACACCCCAAAACTCTGGGCTGAACCCCAAAACCCAGCTCCGGCACCCCAAAACCCTACACTGCACCCCCAAAATTTGGGCTGAGCCCCCAAATCCTGCTCTGCACCCCAAAAACCTGCTCTGACACCCCAAAACTCTGGCTGAACCCCAAAACCCAGCTCCGGCACCCCAAAACCCTACACTGCACCCCCAAAATTTGGGCTGAGCCCCCAAATCCTGCTCTGCACTCCAAAACCTGCTCTGACACCCCAAAACTCTGGGCTGAACCCCAAAACCCAGCTCCGGCACCCCAAAACCCTACACTGCACCCCCAAAATCTGGGCTGAGCCCCCAAATTCTGCTCAGCACCCCAAAAGCCTCAACGGCACCCCAAAAACCTGCTCGGACACCCCAAAAACCTGCTCTGACACCCCAAAAATCCGTCCGCAGCGTCCCTACGCCTTGCAAACCCCGGGCTGTACCCCAAAACCAGCACTGCACCCCAAACCCCCCCGCTGCAGCCCCAAAACCCTGCCCTGCACCCCAAAATCCTGGGTTTCCCCCCCCAAAACCTGCTCTGACACCCCAAAACCCTCCGCTGCATCCCTCCACACCTTGCACTGACCCCCCCCAAAACTGCCTCGCACCCCCAAAATCTGCGCTGAACCCCAAAACCCGCCACTGCTCCCCCCCAGCCCCCCCCAAAACCCCCCCAAACCCCCTCTAGCCCCCCCATAACCCCCTCAAAACCCCCTCCAGCCCCCCGTAATCCCCCTGCAGCCCCCCCAAATCCCCTCCAGCCCCCCCAAACCCCCCATAACCCCCCAAAAGCCCCTCCAGCCCCCCCATAACCCCCTGTAACCCCCCAAATCTCCTCCAGCCACCCCATAACCCCCCCAAACCCCCTCCAGCCCCCCCCATAACCCCCCTCCAGCCCCCATTACACCCTCAAAACCCCCTCCAGCCCCCCCATAAACCCCCGTAACCCCCCCAAATCACCTCCAGCCCCCCCATAACCCCCCCAAACCCCCTCAAACCCCCTCCAGCGCCCCCATAACCCCCTCAAAACCCCTACAGCCCCCCCATAACCCCCTGTAACCCCCCCAAATCCCCTCCAGCCCCCCATAACCCCCCAAACCCCCTCCAGCCCCCCATAAACCCCCATAACCCCCCCAAACCCCTCCAGCCCCCCATAACCCCCTCAAACCCCCTCCAGCCCCCCATAACCCCCCTGTAACCCCCCAAATCCCCTCCAGCCCCCCCATAACCCCCTCAAACCCCCTCCAGCCCCCCAATAACCCCCCTGTAACCCCCCAAATCCCCTCCAGCCCCCCCATAACCCCCCCAAACCCCCTCAAACCCCCTCCAGCCCCCCCATAACCCCCCTGTAACCCCCCCAAATCCCCTCCAGCCCCCCCATAACGCCCCCAAACCCCCTCAAACCCCCTCCAGCCCCCCCATAACCCCCCTCAAAACCCCCTCCAGCCCCCCATAAACCCCCGTAACCCCCCCAAATCCCCTCCAGCCCCCCCATAACCCCCCCAAATCCCCCTCAAAACCCCCTCCAGCCCCCCATAACCCCCCTCAAAACCCCCTCCAGCCCCCCATAAACCCCCGTAACCCCCCCAAATCCCCTCCAGCCCCCCCATAACCCCCCCAAATCCCCCTCAAAACCCCCTCCAGCCCCCCCATAACCCCCCTGTAACCCCCCCAAATCCCCTCCAGCCCCCCATAACGCCCCCAAACCCCCTCAAACCCCCTCCAGCCCCCCCATAACCCCCCTCAAAACCCCCTCCAGCCCCCCCATAAAACCCCCGTAACCCCCCCAAATCCCCTCCAGCCCCCCCATAACGCCCCCAAACCCCCTCAAACCCCCTCCAGCCCCCCCATAACCCCCCTGTAACCCCCCCAAATCCCCTCCAGCCCCCCCATAACGCCCCAAACCCCCCCAAACCCCCTCCAGCCCCCCCATAACCCCCCTCAAAACCCCCTCCAGCCCCCCCATAAACCCCCGTAACCCCCCCAAATCCCCTCCAGCCCCCCCATAACCCCCCCAAATCCCCCTCAAAACCCCCTCCAAGCCCCCCCATAACCCCCCAAATCCCCCTCAAAACCCCCTCCAGCCCCCCCATAAACCCCCGTAACCCCCCCCAAATCCCCTCCAGCCCCCCCATAACCCCCCCAAATCCCCCTCAAAACCCCCTCCAGCCCCCCCATAACCCCCCAAATCCCCCTCAAAAACCCCTCCAGCCCCCCCATAAACCCCCGTAACCCCCCCAAATCCCCTCCAGCCCCCCATAACCCCCCAAATCCCCCTCAAAACCCCCTCCAGCCCCCCCATAACCCCCCAAATCCCCCTCAAAACCCCCTCCAGCCCCCCCATAAACCCCCGTAACCCCCCCAAATCCCCTCCAGCCCCCCCATAACTCCCCCAAATCCCCTCCAGCCCCCCCAAAACCCCCTCCATAGCCCCCCCAACCCCCCCCCTTAAGACTCACCACGCCGTTGACGCTGAGGAGCTGGTCCCCCCGCTTGAGCCCCCGTGGCGGTCGGCGACCCCCCCCGGGATGACGCGGGAGATGTAGATGGGGGAGTTCTGCTCTTTGCCCCCCATGATGTTGAAGCCGAGACCCTCCTCCGTTTTGGGGAGCTCCACCACCCGCGGGTGAGCGTGACCCTCGCTGGCCGCGAAGGCGGCCACCGTCGCCTGGGGGGGGGACATGGGGGGGGGACGGGACACAGGGGGGGGACACAGGGACAAGGGGGGGACATGGGGATGTAATGGGGGACGTGGGGGATATGGGGTGTTGGGGGGCGGGGGGGGATATGGGGCATGGGGGGCGTGGGGGGGCATGGGGGGGTTATGGGGGGCATGGGGGGGGACATGGGGACATTGGGGGACATGGGGACGTAATGGGGGGCATGGGGGGGACATGGGGACGTAATGGGGGACATGGGGGATATGGGGCGTTGGGGGGGCGTGGGGGGATATGGGGGGCATATGGGGACATTATGGGGGGCGTGGGGACATAATGGGGGGCATGGGGGGACATGGGGGGTACGGGGACATGGGGGGACATGGGGGGGTGTGGGGACATGGGGGGACGTGGGGACATAATGGGGGGCATGGAGGGGGACATGGGGACATAATGGGGGACATGATGGGGACATGGGGACGTTAATGGGGGCATGGGGGGGCATGGGGACATTGGGGGGCATGGGGACATAATGGGGGACGTGGGGGATATGGGGCGTTGGGGGGGCGTGGGAGGGTATGGGGGGGATATGGGGACATTATGGGGGACATGGGGACATAATGGGGGGACATGGGGGGACATGAGGACGTAATAGGGGGCACGGGGGGACGTGGGGATGTTAATGGGGGGGCATGGGGGATATGGGGGGACACGGGACACGAGGACGTAATGGGAGACACGGGGGGACACGGAGGGCGTGGGGGACGTGGGGGTGTGTGGGGACATGGGGGGACACAGGGACGTAATGGGGGGGACATGGGGGATGGGGGGGCATGGGGGGACATGGGGACACAGGGACACATGGGGACAGGGGGACATTGGGGGATGTGGGGGGATCGGGGGGATATGGGGACACGGTGACACACGAGGGACATGGGGGGACATTGGGGACATGGGGGGGACACGGGGAATCGAGGGTGTGGGGGCTTGTGGGGACATCGGCTCATGGGGACACGGGGGGGACACGAGGGACACGGAGGACACGGGGGGACACGGGGACGGACACGTGTGGCCCAGGGACACACGAGGACACGGGACGCGTGGGATGAGGGGACAGCGCAGGGACGGGGGACACGCGTGGGGGCACGGGGACACGGGGACGTGGGGACACGCGTGGGGGCACGGGGACACGCGTGGGGACACGGGTGACACCGTCCCCTGGGGTCACACGGGGACACAAGGGGGGGGGGTGACAGGGGACAGAGGGGGACACGGGGACATCCCGGCCAGGACAGAGGAGCCACGACCTGGGGGGGGGGGGACACACAGGATGGGGGGGGGACACAGACACACACGGACGGACACAGGGACAGCAGACGGCCACCGCGGGGGGGACAGACGGACACAAGGAGGGGACAGATGGACGCGGGGTGGGGGGGGGGACACCGCGGGCGACAGA